>NC_061821.1:9517360-9572360 GCF_019202785.1 Penaeus chinensis
GAACGTTTCCTCTCTTCTTACCCATCGCCTCTCTTTCTACCGAGGAGCGCTCAACTCTCCCCCTCCCTCTCCCCTCTCTCTTCACTGTTCCCTCCACCCCTTTATAGCCTCCCCCCCCCAACACCTCCTTACTCTCTTTCTACCTTAAACGTTCTGCCTCTCTTCACACTAAGAACGTTCCGTCTTTTTTTTTTCCTCTCTCTCTCTCTCTCTCTCTCTCTCTCTCTCTCTCTCTCTCTCTCTCTCTCTCTCTCTCTCTCTCTCTCTCTCTCTCTCTCTCTCTCTCTCTCTCTCTTGCAACCAAAAACGTTTTGCCTCTCGTTGATCCTGGAACGTTTTACTGAAGTTGCATGCGGGTTTTTTTTTCCACCCTCGAGGTTTATTTTCTTTAACGTTTCCCTTCCTGTCTCAGAGACAAGGGAAATGGTGGGGAGGGAGGGGAGATGAGGGAGAGACGGATATCAACACCTTTCAGTATACAGAGCATATCAAAATAATACAAAATGCTCGGGCGCACAGGCAATAAAGCAAGAAACATTAATCGCCCCCCCCCCCCACAAAAGATTATCGCCACGACGGCCGTTAATGTGGTAATTAGCGACGGAGGCAGCTGCTGAGGAACGCACGCAAACGGACGAACGAGCCAACGAACGGACGGATGGACGAAAGGCCAGAACACGTGCCGCTTACCTGGCCACAGCCTCATGCCACACACGGCTCACCAACGGAGGTGCCAAGACAACCAAGAGTGCCACGGCCCGGAGGGAGAGGGTAAGGGGGAAAGTGGAGGAGGGGGAGGAGGGGGAGGAGGAGATGGAGGAGGAGGAAGAAGAAGAGATGGAGGAAGAGGAGGAGATGGAGGAGGAGGAAGAAGAAGAGATGGAGGAAGAGGAGGAGGAAGAGATGGAGGAAGAGATGGAGGAAGAGGAGGAGGAAGAGGAGGAGGAAGAGGATGAAGAGGAGCTGGAGGAAGATGAGGAGGAAGAGAAGGAAGAAGAGAAGGAGGAGGATGAGGATAAGGAGGAGGAGGAGGAGGAGGAGGAGGATGAGGATGAGGATGAGGATGAGGATGAGGAGGAAGAGGAGGAGCAGGAGGGAGATAATCCAAAGAAATTCCGAGCTGGAGATTCCACACCAATTTAAAGAGACAACGAGGCAGCGCTGGGGCGAACGGGAGGGGGGGGGGAGGGAGGGGAGGCATTGTGTTCAGAACTGTAAGAGGGAACGTAGGAAAGGAGACGGCTGTCGAATACGAGGACGAGGGAGAGCTGAAAAGAGAGTTAGAAGGAGAGAGATGGCAGATAACGGATGAGAGAGATATAAATGGATAGAGGCAGAAAAAACAGAGAGAAGAGAGAGAGAGAGAGAGAGAGAGAGAGAGAGAGAGAGAGAGAGAGAGAGAGAGAGAGAGAGAGAGAGAGAGAGAGAGAGAGAGAGAGAGAGCGCGACACAAACACACACAAGGGAAATTCTGAGGACAAACAGACAGCCAAAGAAGAGGGAGGAAAAGAACGAAAATAAGGACGACCGGAGAGGCGTGCGAGCATCGACCTCGTGGGGAGCCTACCCAGTCCCCGAGGCGCATCTCCATGCTATGCCGTCGCTGCACGCCCGCCGACTCCCCCCCCCCCCCAGCGGACGGCGGGGGGGGGGGGAAGAGGCGCGAGAGTAGAAAAGACATAGAAGGAAGTGACGCTAACAAACAAGAGGCAAACGAAGAATGAAGTAACGGCGATTAGGGATAAAGGAAGAGGAGGCGGAGAATGAAACAGAAAGAAGCGGAATTAGAAAATACGAAAACAAAGGAACTACCCCCACGAGAGAGAGAGAGAGAGAGAGAGAGAGAGAGAGAGAGAGAGAGAGAGAGAGAGAGAGAGAGAGAGAGAGCGCAACCCCAATGCTTGCACTCAAAAATCTAAACAAGTGCACAGAGGGCACTCAATTCCCTCTCTCATGAAAAAAAAAAAAAAAAGTGCATGCCAGAAACGAGAAGGGGGAAATACAAGAAACGAAACGAAACGGACGGATTTTTAAAAAAATAAGATCTACCACGCAAGACCAAAAACAAAAAAAAAAAAAAAAAAAAAAAACGCCCACACCTCACCTTCCTTGGGTTAGATTACGTGACAGCCTTCGCGTGGTTTAGTCCGCTTACATAATTGCGTAATTCAATTATTAAGGAAGCAATAGCAAGGACAAGACGGCCCAGTTAAGACGGCTGCCGGAGATGCATCAACTTCGTGTGCCAATTCTCTAAACATTAACAATTCAACCAATATGAATAAACACACAACCAAATAATGATACAATATCACAGACATAAAAACCGCCAATATAAGTACATAAATAATGATTAAATAAAACACAGAATTAAGGCATGAAAACAAAAAATGCATTCCAACCGACTCCCACTCGGAAAATGTTGCTAGCAACTCCACTCGCTTCTCCCACACCTTGGAGGGGGCAGAGGGGGGGGGGGGAGAAGGCAAGGGGAAGGGGATGGGGAGAGGAAAGGGAGGAGGGGATGAGGAGAGGAAAAGGAGGAGGGGATGGGCAGAGGAAAAGGAAGAGGGGGTGGGGAGAGGAAACGGAGGAGGGGGTGGGGAGAGGACAAGGGGAAGGGGATGGGGAGAGGACAAGGGGGAGGAAATGGAGGAAAGGGATGAGGAGAGGAAGGAGTGCAGGTGGGGGGTTGGGGTGGGGGGTGGGGGCTGGGGAGGAGAGAGAGAAGGGTGATCAGTGTGTTGACACAATGAATCACGTCTTTGGATAATGCGAAGGGAGGGAGAGGTGGAGGAGGGGTGTTGGGGGGGGAGAAGAAGAGCGTGGGAGAAGGGAGACGGTAGACAGGAGGGAAGGTAAGGGGTGGGCTGCTGGTGGGGTGAGGGGTTGCTGGGCGTGGTTGGCTGGCTCTCATAGGTATCCGGCGGTTGTACATGAGGCGTGGCGTGGCAAGGCGTGGCGGTAGGGGGAGGGGGGGGGGTGGACAGAGGGGAGGGGGAGGGGGTGGCATTTTGAATACCTGGCAAAGGGGGGGGGGGGATGTACACGCGACAAATCATAAAATACTACGACCTTTATACCCACGGACCTTTCCCAACTGCCCCGCAACACGCATAATGTAACGTAATCATAAATAATAAAAGTGGACACGAGATCAATAATTAAAACTAAAAGGATTAGCCTCACCAATGGCACAAGGCAACATTTTCCCTTCCATTTAGAAGGCAAAAAAAAGTCGCAATTGCACACTGCCACCCCAATCAATATTTCATGCCAGACCTTTCCCTCTTCTAAAAGATGCGGAACAAAAATACCACAAACCAACATACCAATACTGCAACAACAAAAACGAAAAGCAAATGCAAGGTTGCACAAACGAACGCCCGCGCCCCCGCCGCCCGCTCCGTTAACGTCGGAATAACACGCAGAGTCACGCCAAGAACCGCCGCCGCCGCCGCCGCCGCTGCCGCCGCCGCCGCCGCCACGTGGAAGGGCGGAGTGAGGGGAAGCGAGGGGAAATGGGGGGAAAAGGGAAGGCGACGTGGGGAGGGAGGGGAGAGAGGGCCGGGAGGGGAGGGAGGGAGGGGTGGGGAGGACGACGCAGGGCCGAGCAGGGAGGACGTTAGTCGGGTAGGGAGGGGGGGGAGGCTGGGGGTGTGGGAGCGGAGGAAGGGGGAATTGCAAGAGGCAACTCGGGGCAAGAAAGTACCAAGCGTCCCTCGGAAAAAAACAGTTATGGTCCTTACACAAGCATTTGCCCAATGAGGTAATCAGCCTTACGGCGGGTGCGCGTTCTCGCTCTCTCTCGAGAGGGGATCCGGCGAGGGGAGAATATCGATCCGCTGATGGAAGGGGAGAGCGAGCGAGCGAGCGAGCGAGCGAGCGAGCGATCGAGAGAGAGAGAGAGAGAGGGGGGAGGGAGGAAGAGTGAGAGAGAGAGAGAGAGAGAGAGAGAGAGAGAGAGAGAGAGAGAGAGAGAGAGAGAGAGAGAGAGAGAGAGAGAGAGAGAGAGAGAGAGAGAGGGGGGGGGGGGGGAGCTATGGTTGAATAAGGGTTGAGAGAGAGGAAGGGCGCAGGAAACGGAAGAGGAAGAAGAGATGAGACAAGAAGAAAACAGATGGTGAAATGCGAGGCGCTGCGCTCCGACACCGAAGGAAAAACAAGAATAATGAAACGAAAAAGAACAAACACCCAATATATATATATGAGAGAGTGAGAGAGTGAGAGAGAGAGTGAGAGAAAGTGAGAGAGTGAGAGAGAGAGTGAGAGAAAGTGAGAGAGAGAGAGAGAGTGAGAGAGAGAGTGAGAGAGAGAGTGAGAGAGAGTGAGAGAGAGTGAGAGAGAGAAGAGAGAGAAGAGAGAGAAGAGAGAGAGAGAGAGAGAGAGAGAGAGAGAGAGAGAGAGAGAGAGAGAGAGAGAGAGAGAGAGAGAGAGAGAGGAACGTTAGACATGGGAGAGGTGGATAAGCAGCCACTGAAAGATTATCTGGCGTCGCCACCGGTAGCGAAGGAAAAGGAGAAGCAAGGGGGGCTAAATGGAGGGAGAGGAAGAGGGGAGGAAGGGAGAGAGGGGAGAAAAGGGGAGGAAGAGGGGAGAGGGGCGTAGGGAGGAGTAAAGAATGATCGATAAACTGAGTCAGAAACACGTTGGATTGGGGTGGGGGGGGGCGGGGAGTGGGGGGGGCGGTTGGGTTTGGGGTTGAATATCGCCCCAGGCCTTTCTCCCCTCCTAACCCCCCCCCCCCCGCCTCTCCTCGCTCTAAGCTTCAATAGCCATCCACACATTTGTGTGTGTGTGTGTGTGTGTGTGTGTGTGTGTGTGTGTGTGTGTGTGTGTGTGTGTGTGTGTGTGGTGTGTGTGTGCGTGTGTGTGCGTGTGCGTGTGCGTGTGCGTGTGCGTGTGCGTGTGCGTGTGCGTGTGAGAGTGAGAGTGAGAGTGAGAGTGAGAGTGAGAGTGAGAGCGAGTGTGTGCGCGCGCGCGCGTGTACGTGTGTACATGTGTTTACTTTCATTACCCAGCGCGAATTTTCCCTTTCCCGTTCGCTCGTTCTCGCCCGAACATAAAACAAAGGAAGAAATGCTAGCGATTCCAGCCCGAAGGCCTCACAGCGCACGCACCCACACATGAACGCACAAACCTTTAAGTAAAAATTCACTATCCCGCGATCTCGCCTCCATGTCTCAGAGAGAGAGAGAGAGAGAGAGAGAGAGAGAGAGAGAGAGAGAGAGAGAGAGAGAGAGAGAGAGAGAGAGAGAGAGAGAGAGAGAGAGAGAGAGAGAGAGAGAGAGAGAGGGAGAGGGAGAGGAGGGGAGGGGGAGGGGAGGGGGGGAGGGGGGCAGGCCTCCTTCTCCCAATACTTCAAACCAGAAACAACAGTTAAAACTATCTGTTAACGACAAGGAAAACGACCATCGCAACTTTCAAACCTCTAGCTTCCTCCTTTACATCCTCCTCCTCATCCTCCTCATCCTCTTCCATCTATTCTTTCCATCGGCATCCTCCCCGTCCTTCTCTCTCTCTCTCTCTCTCTCTCTCTCTCTCTCTCTCTCTCTCTCTCTCTCTCTCTCTCTCTCTCTCTCTCTCTCTCTCTCTCTCTCTCTCTCTCTCAAAATAACACTTAGACCATAAAAAGAAAGGGAGCGAAAGAGAAAAAAAAAAAAAAACGACGGTTGACATTTGCTAACGCCTCGCCCCCGACACCTTTTTCGAACGTAACGAAACGAAACGGGAAAAAACGAAAATAACAAAAAAACAATACTCGAGTCAAGAGAACGAAAACGGCATAAAAAAAGAAGAGAAAAGGAGAAAATACGATGAACAAAAGTGAAAGACAGACAAGAAAAGTGAGAAAAGAAAAAGAGAGGAGAAAGAAACAAAAAAAAAAAAAAAAAAAAAAAACAAAGGGAAGAGTGAAGAGAAACCAAAAAATGAGAGAGAAAGAAGCGAAGAAAATAAAGAAAAAAAAAACAAAAACAAGAGAAAGATAAAAGACAAAACAAGAGGCAAAAAAAGGGGAGGGAAAAAAAGAAAGAAGACACCCTTAAGACGCGCATAAACAGCGTCTAGAATCCACGCCGCGACGTTTATGCTTCCATAGTCAGGAACGGCGGAGGGGAAACGGCGTTGCGTGCGTCGTCCCCTCGCGTAAGTTGGGGGGTCGGGGTGGGGGTGGTGGGGGAGAGGCCGAGGGGAAGAGGGACGGGGGTAGGAGGACGAGGGGAAAGTAAAGGAAGGAAGGAGGGAGGGAGGAGGGATGGTGAGGGGAAAGTAAAGGAAGGAAGGGAGGGAGAGGGGGAGGGATAGGGAGAGGAAAATGAAGGAGGAAGGGAGAGGAAAATGAAGGAGGAAGGGAGAAGGAAGGACGGAGGAAGAACAGTGAATGGAAATTAGAGGAGAGAGAAGAGAGGGAGGGGAGAGGGAGAAGAGATGAGAAGAGAGGAGAAGAGAGGAGAAGAGAGGAGAAGAGAGGAGAAGAGAGGAGAAGAGAGGAGAAGAGAGGAGAAGAGAGGAGAAGAGAGGAGAAGAGAGGAGAAGAGAGGAGAAGAGAGAGAGAAGAGAGAGAGAGAGGGAGGAGGGGGGCCGAGCCGAGAGTTCCCATTTGGCTGCGGCTTCAACTGCTGGGAACTCGCCCGTCTGCTGGTCTTGAGAGGGTGCCACGAGGAGGGGATAAAGAAAAAAAAAAAAGTTGGGGTTGTAGGGGCTGGGAGGGTTGTGCTGGGGTGTATTGGGGTGTAAAAGGGTGGAGGGGGGAAGTAGAAGGTGAAGGTACAGGGACATGGAAGGAAAGGAAGAGGCATGGATAGGGGAAATAGGACGGAGGTGGAGGGGGTAGGGGGAAGGTGGAGGAGGAATAAGGCGAGGAGAGGGAAGAGGGGGAGGAGAGGGAGGAGGGGGAAGGGGGACTCCTTAGGGGAGAGCCATTTCTCAACCCATGCAAAATGATCGCCTTCAGAGGGGAAGATCGATTGCTGCGAATGCCGCGGAGAGAGGTAGCGAAGCTGAATAAATGAGAGAAGGGAAAAGGGATGGAGGCAAATGAGGGAGGAGGGAGGGAGGATGGAGGGAGGATGGAGGGAGGATGGAGGGAGGATGGAGGGAGGGAAGGAGGGGGGAGAGAGAGAGAGAGAGAGAGAGAGAGAGAGAGAGAGAGAGAGAGAGAGAGAGAGAGAGAGAGAGAGAGAGAGAGAGAGAGAGAGAGAGAGAGAGAGAGAGAGAGAGAGAGAGAGAGAGAGTGAGAGAGAGAGAGAGAGAGAGAGAGAGAGAGAGAGAGAGAGAGAGAGAGAGAGAGAGAGAGAGAGAGAGAGAGAGAAGGGGAGAGAGAAAAAAGTGTGTGTCTGCGATAAAGTTTCCAAAAAAGAAAGTTCATTCATCCATCCACGTCTAGCCACCCCTCAAGCTGCTCCCCTCCCCTCCCCTCCGCTCACCCTGTACCCCCTCCCTTCTCATCCTCCTGCATTCTAATTTCCTTCAGCCCCCCTCCCCCCTCGCCCCACCCCTCTCCTCCTCCCCTCGGCGTAAGAGAAAAAAAGCCCTAAATCCATCACGCCCTACACACCAGATCCACGACACAACGACCATACATCTTCCCCTCATTTTCCCCGAGACTGAGGGGAAGTGTGTGTGTGTGGGGGGGGGGAGATAGAAGGATTTGGAGGGTTGGGGGCAAGAGGGACGGGAGGTTGGAAAAGAAAATAAGGAAGAAGGGGAAGAGGAAGAGAAAGATAAAGAAGGGAGGGGGAAGAGGGGCAACAGCGACAGGGTGCAGAGGGAAGAGGAAGAGAAAATGAGTAAGAGGAAGAGAAAGAAGGGAGGAAAAGGGGGGATAGGTGGTAGGGTGAAAAGAAGGAGAGGCTACAGAGGGAGGAAGAGGAAGGGGAAAAGAAAGCAGAAAGAGGGGACTGAAGAAAGAGAGGGGAAGGAAGGAGAGGAGAGAGAGAGAAAGGAAGGGATAGTTAATCTATGCAATAGATTGTCGAATTACTGCTGGGGAAGATGGGGAAGAGAGGGTTCTGCTACAAGGGGTGACAGTGTGAGGGGAAATTCACGAGAAGACGAAGGGAAGCCAGGGAGGCATGGGGGGTAGGGGGTTATAGACGAGTAGACAAAAAAAAAGTGGGGAGGCGAGGGCAGCGTCGGGGGGAGATGCAACGGCCATCAAGATTCTTCCTAACTTACACACGCAATTCTTCCGACGACATCCCCGCGATAAGAACCACTTCCAACGCGAAATAAACAACCAAAACCTTCCACAATCGCCAAACCAACGAAGGCAATACAAGAAAAATATTCCCCACCGAAGAGAGAGAGCGTCGACACAACCCTTTCCTGATAGGCCTAGCTGTCCCACGAGTCAATTACGCAATCCCATTCTAGAACAGTGACGTGAGAGCAGCTCTGTACACTGCTTTGACCCCTACACCCAACGGTCAATTTGAATAAATACACAAATAAAGCCATACTGAATGTAAAGGAGCGACAAATCAATACAGATTGTATTCAGACAGACACAGTTATATTCAAACAGACAGACAGACAAAAAATAAATAAATAAACAATGAAACAGAACAACAGGAATATCTAGAAAATTGGACGCAGATTACCAGCGAGAAAGACGCCTGAACAGGACGAGAGGAACCCACTCTCACCCCCTCTCCTCCCTGCCTGTCTCCCCTCCCCTACCCCTCTCTCTCCCCTGGCCTCCCTCAGCCATGTCTCCCCTCTCTTCCCTCTCTCCCCGCGTCACTTGGCAGCACCGAGGGGAAAAGATACAAATGGAATAGCGTCCCCTTCCCTCATCACCACCACCGACTCTCTCCCGTTCCGTTTCTCTCCCGTTCTCGCTTTGTGATCTTTTTCTCTGGCTTCCACTTTTTTCCACGTATTATTACTGTTCACTCTTTACAACTACGGGCTTTATTCTTATCGTTATTTGTATTTCTATTTGGAATTGTATTCTTATTGTTGTCACAATTCCTCCTGCTCCTGCTTCCCTCTTCGATTCCCCTTTGCCTTCCTTTTCCTGTCTCTTGTCTCCCTTCTTCCTCCCCTTTCTTACTCCTTCCCCGCCCTCCCTCTATCCTTACTTATCTCCCTCTCTCCCTCCTTCCCTCCCTCCCCTCCGCTACCCCCCCCCCCTCCTACCACCTTCATTCGTTTCCCAAAAGGAAAATCCTATAAAATATACAACATCCCGACCCCGCGCCGTAGTTTGCTCTCGCCGCTCGGAGACTTACCGACGCGAGGGGGGATGGGGGGCCTAAGCGGGGGGAAACAAGCCTAACCAACTTATCACGTAAGTACTTTAAGGCCGAGTTTACCTTGCAGTCGAGATGGTAGAAGAGGAGGAATGAGGGAGAGTGGTGGTGTGGAGGAGGAAGGGGAGTGGTGGGGTGCGGGGGAAGAGAGGGGAATCATGCCTGTGATGTTACACAAGGGATTTCCCCTGAACATTACTTTGTTAGTTACTGCATCTCTCTACCGATAGGTATTCTCGACGATTCCATTACAAGCAGCAATATAAAAGGAACGCCATTACACGGACAACAATACTCGCCTCCAAACGGGATGTTATCCTGCGATTTAATCATCATTGCAACCGGAATAATCATGCAACCACAGTCCCGTCGCCGGTAATAAATCCGCAGTGCATTGTACACCCATCTTAAGACAGTGTAAACAAACCCATCTTTCATACACACTCGCGAGTAAGTGCCAAGTAGCCCTCCACGCTGAGCCGAGAGGGACAAAGTGGCACGCCGAATCCATCCTTGCGCGAGGCGAGAGCAAATAGTGAGAATGACACCTTGCAGACACACAGACAGACACAGACACAGATACAGACACACAAGGACGACTGGAGCGAAGAATGCACGCACGCAGTTGTCTGTATGTGTACGGGGAGGGGAAGGGGAGGAGGGAAGGATGAGGGGGGGGGAGGTGAAGGGGAAATAAGATGGATAGAAGGGAAAGGAAGAGAGGAGTAATAAACCAAAGCAATACACACAACACGAAAAAGAGTATATATAACCAGGCCTTTGACTCAAGAGTTGGTTGGAGTCCATGGCTTCCTGGTGCGTGTGGACGGCGTGGGGAGGGAAGGGGCAGGGGGGAAAGGGGGGAGGAGAAGGGAGAGGGGAGGGAGAAGGGAGAGGGAGACAGGAAGGGAGAGGGAGGAGCGAGGAGGAGGAGGAGGAGGGAGGAAAAGAGTGGAGGGAGGATGATGGGACACAAACGGAGAGGAAGGAGGCGGAGGGAAAGAAGGGGGAAGGAAGAGGGAGAGAAAGACAGGGGAAAGGGCGACGTAGAGAGGAGGGGTTCAGGGAGAGATGCGAGGGGCGAGAGGGGGAGGGGGGGGGGAAGTGACAAGAGGCTTGTGGTAGTCTTACTAAGGTTTCCTCACAAGCAACAATGTTAACTCTTCCCAATCTCCCGCTTCACCTTCGCCGTGTTGCACCGTGCACAGTGCAACATTTTCAGCAAAATTCATACAACGGGGGTGAGGCACGGGCAGCATATTGCAACATGTTCAACAAAATTTATACAACGGGGGGAGGGGAGGGGGGGAATTGTATAATTCTTATCGCTCTATTCCCGGAAACAAAAGTCCGCTCGAGAGAAACACGCCGCAGATAAGATAGCCGAAATAGATATCGACCTGATAACAACAGATAAAACCCTCCCCCCCCCCCCCATTCTACGCGTCATTGCCTAACAAAGACATCAATGCGAGCGGGAATTTCATTTCTAAATATAGATGTCACATTAGGTCAATGGCCCTAGGCACTTATATAGGCTTACAACAGAGGTATAAACAAAATTAACAAAAAAGGTACTCGATAACCTTGCGCAATCTATTGATATTCCTACGGCATTTTGCGCCAATCACAACGATGATCAGAAGCAAAAACAAGGGAAGAGAGGGAGGGAGAGGGAGAGGGAGAGGGAGAGGGAGAGGGAGAGGGAGAGGGAGAGGGAGAGGGAGAGGGAGAGGGAGAGGGAGACGGAGAGGGAGACGGAGAGGGAGACGGAGAGGGAGACGGAGAGGGAGACGGAGAGGGAGACGGAGAGGGAGAGGGAGAGGGAGAGGGAGAGGGAGAATGGAATGGAAAATGAAGCCCCGCCCACGGAGAAGAGGCTTCCGAATCCTTTAAATCGTAAGTGGATTAAGTGTAGTGGAACGGTGACAAGGATCCCTGTTTGAGACACCTTTCGCACCGCCAGCCGTGACCGTCTGTGACCCAGATGGCAAGGCAGGTGGAGCTCCCAGGTGGAGCAGCCCCCTCCCCCCAACTCACACACACACAAGGCCCGCCGCCTGACCGGTGACGGTGACGGTGAGTGACGGTGACGGTGACGACGACGACGATGATGATGATGATGATTGATGATGATTGATGATGATTGATGATGATGATGATGATGATGATGATGATGATGATGATGATGATGATGATGATGATGATGATGATGATGATGATGATGATGATGATGATGATGATGATGATGATGATGATGATGATGACGACGACGACGACGACGGAGGGTACGAAACCACCTTGTGTATGAACAGGGGAGGGGGAGGGGGGTAGAAGAGGGGGTAGAAGAGGGGGGGAATAAGCAGGGAATTGAAGCTATCCTTACGAGTCGGCCTTTTTGAGGACGTTCTAGGAATCCACCCTTTTTATTCTTCTCCGGGGAGATCTCATACCTGCAAGGAAAGAAAACACTCAATTAATTCCAAAATAAAACCTTCGGAAAATACTATATATATACATACACATCTATTATTTTCGCACTCACTCACTCACGCACGCACACACAGAACACCTGACATGTACACACTGAAACCCATACTGATGCCCGCGAAGATGCTGTTCATCAAACGGGTAATCACGCTACCCCCCCCCCCCCCCTCCTGCGCCCAATACCGATGAACCAGTTCTGATCAAGCCGCTCCCCCCCCCCCCACCTCTCCATGTAGGGCAGCGGAGCAAGACCCTTAAGATCCAAGCCACGAGGAGAGTCGGGGGCGAAGGGGGGAGGGGGTAGGGGGACAGGTGTCATCCTAAGCACAGCTGATGCCCATGTCATTTTCATAATGCTTTTAAAGTGCATCATCTTAGGGGGGGGATGGGGAGGGGAGGGGAGGGGAAGAGGAGGAGGAGGAGGAGGAGGAGGAGGAGGAGGAGGAGGAGGAGGAGGAGGAGGAGGAGGAAGGAGAGGACGAGAGGTAGGAGGAGGAGGAGAGCGAGGGGGGGGAGAGGTAGGTAGGAGGAAAAAGGAGATTGACGAGAAGGTAGGAGGAGGAGGAGAAGCGAAACGAGAGCGAAAAGAAAGAACGAGAGAGAGAGAGAGAGAGAGAGAGAGAGAGAGAGAGAGAGAGAGAGAGAGAGAGAGAGAGAGAGAGAGAGAGAGAGAGAGAGAGAGAGAGAGAGAGAGAGAGAGAGAGAGCAGCGACCTCGTCTTCCTCCAGATGCCAAGAGTTCCCGGTAACGTGTCGGAGCTCCTTCGGAATGGCAGACCCGGGCCTTTGAGCAGCACGAGTAAATCCTTCTTTGTAAGGCCATCACCGATCAACAAAACCTCCATTTATCCCTCACCAGAAGGATAACACAGGTTATCGAGAAGCTCTCTTTATACCCTCTCGCTCACTCTCCCCCAAAGACACAACTCTTTCCTGAAAATAACGTGCGAGGAGGAAAGAGGGATGGGGGAGAGGAGAAAAGGACAGAGGGATAGAGGGGGAGGAGAAGAGGGAAGGGGGAAATAAGGAGGGGGGAAAAGCAAGCAGGGAGAGTAAGGGGAAGAGGGGGAGAGAGTGAAAAGAAAGGAGGGAGACAGAGCAAGATAAAGAGGGAAGGAGGGGAGGAGAGAGGAAAGGAGAGAGGGAGATAGACACGACAAACGTAAGCACGTGCGCACAACCCGCCCCTATATCGGGTCGTCCTTGACACTCCGTCATCTCTATTCTGGCCCCGTGACATCACAGCCAGCAGCAGCAGCAGCCGCCCGCGGAGGTAAAAGGCGTGCGCCCCCCCCCCCCCTCTCCCGTCCTCGAGTCACGCAAGGACCCCCCCTCGCCCTCCCGGCCCCCTAAAAGTACAAGGAAAGCCTTTGCCAAAGCCGTGGCTGATCCCCCCTCCCCCTCCCCCCCACCATCACCTCGCGAGAACCTCCCAACTCATATCCTCCTTAATCCAGCTTGATCCAGGAGGAAAATAATCCCAAGTCCCCGCCCGAGGAATCCAAGGATAAGCCCGATGTCTGCGGTGCCTTCTTTTTCTCCTTTTTTGTTTTTCTTCTTCCATCTCTCCCTCTTCTCTTTCTTCATCACCCCCCCCCCCCTATCTCCCTATCTCTCTCTCTCTCTCTCTCTCTCTCTCTCTCTCTCTCTCTCTCTCTCTCTCTCTCTCTCTCTCTCTCTCTCTCTCTCTCTCTCTCTCTCTCTCCATCCCCCCCCCTATCCCCTTTTCACAGCTTTCTCGAAGACGTTTCCGATACCATTCATGAGGTCGTATCTTTCCGCCCGAGATCCCATTTGAGGGACGAAAACTGGATAAATATTTCCCGCTCTTTTGGCATTTTTAACAAGCCAAACACGCAGCGTTAACCTTCGTCTTAATTGCCATCAGATTAAATGGGACAAGAGCGATAAAAATACACTTTTATTCTCTCTCGTACAGATATCTTTCACCTCACAAATAGAAAAGAATGACTGATAAACACACACACACACACACACACACACACACACACACACACACACACACACACACACACACACACACACACACACGAACACACACCACAAACCTCCCCCTCCTTATATACATTAACGCCCACCCCCTCTCCCCCTCCCTCTTCCTCTCCCTCTCCCTCCCGCCACCCTTCGACACCTTCAACCTCGTTGATGTATCGAACCAACTTATCTTTCCAGCCAATTTCCCCCGGAAGATGCGTGAGGGGACGAAGCTCTTTAACTTTCCCCTTCTTAACGCCCTCGTCAAAAAAGAAAAAGAAAATAAATATATATATATATAAATATATATATATATAATATTATCTCTTTATTTAAGGAACAACCTTTTAACGTTTTCTTGAGCAGTTCATCAATCACGAGGTTTCTCTAGCGAGGGAGTAGGAGGCGAGGTTCAAAATCCAGCCTAATTATTCATATTCAAATGTGCCAAAGAGGAATTCCCGCATTAATTTCGGCTTCCTTTCCCTCTCACCTCCCTCTTCCTGCTATGCTCCTCTAGCCTACAATACATACATACTTAAAAACATACTGAAAACACACACACACACAAAAAAAAAAAAACGGTAAATAAAAAAGTATAAACAGACGGGTATATCGAATTGAATCTAACAAGCAAGCAAACAAATGAATAAATAAAACCAAAAAAAAAAAAAAAAACACTACCCCCCCACCTCTTTAGAATACCCTCCACCCCGTCGCGGCATCCGTCCCGCCGACCGCCGCGCCGCCACCGCCACCGCCCATTAGCGACGGCCGGGGCTCCAACCCCCCGACGACACGACCCGAGGAGGAGGACGACCCGGGGAGGAGGACGACCCGAGGAGGAGGACGACCCGAGGAGGAGGACGACCCGAGGAGGAGGACGACCCGAGGAGGAGGACGACCCGAGGAGGAGGACGACCCGACGAGGAGGACGACCCGACGAGGAACGAACTCGCGGGAGTCTATTGGATGCGCGTAGATCCACCTCCAAGCAAAGGAGGAGAAAATGGGAGGTGGCAATAAAGGAGGGAGAGAGAGAGAGGAGAGGAGATAGAGAGAAGGATTCAGTGAAGGGGCATAATGGCGGCCGATCGCCACTGCAACAGGCGATATACTTATGCAAGAAGGCGCGCGAGCGAGACTGAGAACAAGAGAGGGCTAGAGAGAAAGAGAGAGAGAGAAAGAGAAAGAGAGATAGAGAAAGAGAGAGAGAGAAAGAGAAAGAGAGATAGAGAAAGAGAGAAAGAGAAAGAGAGAAAGAGAAAGAGAGAAAGAGAAAGAGAGAAAGAGAAGGAGAAAGAAAAGAAATAAAACGAATAAAGAGAAGAAAGAAAGGGCGGAAACAGAGAAAGAGATATGGCAAAGCAAGTAAACGATCAAAGGGATAGAAGCAAACATTGCGTTCCATTGTGGCCGCAACAGACTTGACTCACTGACAGCTCCGACATCGCAGATAAAAAAAAAAAAAGGGTAAATACAAATAAGAAATCACTAAACGATTCAAGAAACATTCCCAAACAACCCGACACAACATAACACAAGCACAACCAGACACAACTCTCCAGCATGGCACAGCATGGCACAGCATTATGGCACATGACAAACTCGCGCGCACAAAAGCTGTACTGCGCCACCCAACCAGCGCACAATGCTTCCGCGGCCCCAATCCTGCCCTACACGAACCTTCCCGCCCTAATCCTACGACCTAAATGGGATTGGGCGTATAAAAATAACCCCCTTGATTAAGAGGTTGCAGAGTAAACAAGGGCCAGCGGACTGGGGTGTGTGTGTGTGTGTGTGTGTGTGTGTGTGTGTGTGTGTGTGTGTGTGTGTGTGTGTGTGTGTGTGTGTGTGTGTGTGTGTGAGAGAGAGAGAGAGAGAGGGAGACCCTTAATGGTAACACACGACCGACCTGGTAAATGGAAATAGAAAAGGAAACGCGTGTGTGGATGAAAGATGAATAAACAGATAAGAGAGGGTGCGAGGTGAGAGGGGAAAGGGGAAGGACAGGAATGAGAAAGGAGTGGATAAGTGGGAGAGAAAGAGTGGGTCAGGGAGAATGAGGGGAGGGGAGGGGAGGGGAGGGGAGGGGAGGGGAGGGGAGGGGAGGGGAGGGGAAGGGAAGGGAGGGGGGAAGGGATGAGAAGAGGAGCGAGGAAGAGTGGGGGAGTGGACAGAAGGGGAGGATGGAGAGGTTGGGGAAAGCGGGGAAGAAGGAAGAATAATGTGGGGAGAGGAGAGGGAGGAGACATGCGAGAAGGGAGAATACTGAGGGAGAGTGGGAGCGTAACGATGCACCTCAATGTTTAATCCCTCTATCCCTTATCAGCGGGATAGGCAATGACTCAGAGCCCCAAAATGCCAGCACAGTCCCCTGTACACATAACGGAAACACGTGCACACTCTTCTAAGAGAGTAAACGAGTAAACCGGACACACAGAGACAACACCGGTCAGACTCAACTACAGCTGATCCTCAAAGAACTCCCGTGCTGTAGGTGAACGGTACTACATCTCCCTCACTCCACACCTCCCTCCCCCCCCCCTCTCCCCTGCCAACCCCCTCCCAGCGCCTACCGTCTAGCGTCGGTAGTTCACGTGTCTTGGAGCGAGCAGAACCTGGCCGGTTGCAGCAGTATCAGGTGTGGGCGGGTGTAGTGGGTGTAACAGGATCCCAGTGCCGAGGTGACCACCGACTCCCTACCCTCCCGCCCCCCTGCCCCCACCCCCGCCCGTAGCCCCCTGTTCCGCAACAACCGCATGCGGCGAACCGAGCGACGCGAGTGCCACCATTGCCGATGCTTCTTTCCTGCTTGCGTCTTCCGAACATCCCTCCACAGGGAGGACAATGCAGCGAAAACAATGCAACAAAACAACAATGCCACCACACCTCCACACACCACAAACATACAAACAAACAAACACAAAGAACCCATGCATACCCCTCCTCTCCAAACATCACCTAAAGCATCCTCTTCAAAAAGTCCCGCAACCCCCCCCCCCCCCCATTCCCCCTCGCTTCCCCTATCCCCATCGACACCCCACTTTCACGCACCTTACAAACGACCCTCTCCTTACAAGGGCCCGTCCCATAAGCCTCCTTAATCCATCAGCGTGTGAAGAACTGACTTGACCTCGTCCCGGAGAGCAGGGAAAGGAGAGAGGAAGAGAGAAAAGGGAGAAAGGAGGAGGAAGAAAGAAGGGAGTTAAAGAGTGGGAGATATGGAATGAGATGAGAAGGTAGGTAGGTGAAGGGAGGGAGATACGGAAGGAAGGACAACGGAACAGTTAAAAAACAGACTACGTAGACGGAAGGGAAAAGACCAAGAATAAGAACAGAAAAATGGAAAACCCAGACCCGACTCAATTCCCTTGCCTACATCCCAAGAGTCAACGGAGGTCGCAGAGAGAATTCGTGCACTAATGAATCCCTAACCACCAGGATGTGAGATAAAGCAATCCAGACTAAAGAGAGAGAGAATGCCTGACAACACTTATCGTTTCGATAACGGACTGGCAGCCTCTGAGGAAGAGATAACGCAATTTTTCTTTATTCTCTTACCAAGAACTCCCGATAAGACATTACACTCACCATCATTTTCAGTCACACCGTCCTGATAACAAACAAACACTACGGTGTTGTTTAAGCATGATGGCCGGACTTCCCCCAATTGCAACCAGTACAATGTAGTTCGAATAAACATGTTGCACCTCCCCCCCTCCCCTCTATTGCAAACAGACAAACAGAACAACAGCTTAACTATGTAGCCTGCATTTCCCCCAATTAATATATGCAAATTACCTAATCCACCGAAATAAAGAACAATACCCCCTCCTACCCACCGTCCCCCCCATAAAACTCGCCAATATATCGAGTTCATTAAATCGTTCCATCATTGAAAACGGCCATTAGCGATAACGAAAAGCGAAGGATAATTCCAGGACTATAAATAGCCGTGCACAACACACATTCATTCACTCACTCACTCACATACTCACTCACTCACTCACGTATGGGTAGGTAAAGATTAACTGAGGTGAGACTGTGAGAATTGCCCCAACGTAAGTAATACCTCCAAAGCCTTATCACAATAATTGAAACAATACTAACCCTAATGACAATGTTCATATTTCTAAAAGGCAAAAGACCGCACCAAATATCGGTCCGCCAGCACCCGGAGTGTCACAATACTGGAGCAGCATCGAACACGGGGCGTAAAACGAGTGGACGAATACCTCGGGCGTGCCAACGCGTTCAGGCTTCTGGCACCACGGTTCAAGAGTGCCATGTCTCATCAGTGCCAGGCTTCGCTGTGGCACTGCCATTAACACGAGACAAGCACACACACAGACGCATGTCAGCTTCGATTTTTCAGCTCGTGATTCAGGCGGCAGATTAGAGGGATTTGCACTTATAGAATTACTAATCTGCTTAGCGTAAAAGTAAGTGCATGGATAAGAAGAGAATCATAATTGAGAATTGTAATAATAGTAATGTTTTAATATAATAGTGATAATATTACTAATGCAAATACCCTCATCACCACTAATTACCACTCTCCCTACTACTATAAAATAGCAACAACAATTCTTCACATACAACCTCACCAACCTGATTCGCCAAAAACCGCATCTTTGCATCTGACCTGACATCTCCCCTCCTTTGACCTGACCATCCAGCAATCGTGACCTCCCCGAGCCACCGCACTGACCTGACCCGCCATTAGCCTACTCATACTGAGCTTCCTGACTTCGCACCTCGCCGTCAAGACAGATTACCTCTCCCTTCAACAGCGGATTAAAAACCTCTCGCCAAAACAGTTATTAAAATGAACGCTGGCCTTCTCTCGTCCCATTAATCAAACCAACCTAATGGTTTCACTAAGGGGGTAAATGTCACTGGCAAAATAAAAAACAAGGGAAAAGTAGGGGAACTAGTACTGGCGAAGGGGAGAGGTAAATAAGGCGTCATGTCTGATAAGTAAACAAAAAAAAAAAACATGAATCAAAGGGTTACTTTAGACAGAAAAAGTGTCTCAAAAACATTAGCCGGTCGAAGATACTCGCTCGCATCCTAAAAGGTCACGCATAAAGACGCGGCCATAAAATAGGGAATCAAAACCTGTTTCCATCACCTACATTCGCCCTCTACAGTCGTTCCGCTCTCCAGACAGACATTCTAAAATAAAAAAAGGAGGGACAGGGGGAGGAGGAGGAGGAGAACAAGGGGGTACCACTGACCCCAAAGCGTTTTGTCATATATTAACAAAGAACCATCCCCCCCTTTCGTTCACCCCACCCCACCCCCTTACTTCTTTCTTCCTATTCTTCAGTCTGAAACCCAGTCCACCCCCCTCTTCCCCTACTTCCCTCCCCCTTTCCCCTTTTCCTCTATGCCCTCAACGAGCCGCTAAAAGGGTAGTACCTGTCAGTACAATACCCAGTGTCACCAAGGTCACAAGACCCACCTGACCAGCGGGGGATCACACCTGGCCAAGATTGCGAGAGGGGGAGGAGCGTGTGGGGAGGAACAACGGAGGGGGAAGGGGGAGGGGGAACAGACAGGTCGTGACTATTGCGTTCTGCACTACTTGTCCGGAATGTAAGTCTATTCTAGAGAAGCTTACGGAAAATTAGGAGCAATATTTGGGTGCTTTTCCTCCTGCGCGACGAACCCTTCGTTTCCGCTCCCATTACAAAGGGGATCTGGACAAAATACCCTCAATCCTGAAGAGATTCTTACCCTAAATCGACGGTCAGGTCATTACCTAAGCAATAGGAAACTTGGCACCTTGTAAGACCCTACTATAAACTAACTTCACCGTAGAAAACTAATGATGATTACAAATATAAGAAAAAAAGTAATTAACAATCGCGATGATAAAAAGATACACTAAAATGACGAAAAAACAAACAAACCAATAACAATAACATCCAGGGAAAAAAGAAAAAAAAAACGGAATAAAACAAAATTACGAACCGCCCTACCGCCAGCTACTCGGCCCCAGTGCAGAGCAACGAGCGCGGAGTGGACCGGCCCATCCCAGGCCCAGCGAAAAAAGCCAACGAGCTTTAATAATGAATTCTCAAACCCGGCGGACTCCTCGCTACACACGCACACACAATGAAAAGGGGGAGAAGGTCGAAAAGAGAGGCGATCGATAGTACTCGGCCGAAACGCGAAGGGGGGAAAAAGTGGTCGACAGCAATTACAGGGATAAAAGGCATGATAGGACATAGGGCCTTCCTTTACATTTAATATCAAGGACTCATCACGTGTTCAAGAGATTATATTTTTCTACATACATGAGAAAATTCTGAACAAAAATAATGATAGAGCATAAACGGGATAACTGGAGAGTCATTCATCGAAGACCGAGGATCTGGAAGTAATGAGGGAGACAAAGAAATGAAAGAAATTAAGAATCATACAAGACGAGAGGGGGGTTGGGGAGAGAAGGAGGGAGTTAGTAGGGAAGAAGAGATAGAAAAAGAAAGGAAGAGAGAACAGAGAAAGACAGAAAAAGGGAGGCCCCCAAAAGGTCCTGCGGCAACCTTCCCCTCCCCCCCACCCCCACCCCCACCCCGGTGTCAGCCCCACCCCCTTGCCATCCCGTGAGTCACGCGTTTCGTCCGCACGACAATGAGGGTCGATATTCAGATCGATCTTATAATAATGATCGCCGCTTCGCTTTTGTTATTGTTGGAGCGCGTGTGTTCTGTTCCCCTCCACTTCCTCCAAATCATCCTAGTCCGTAGGCCTCTTTCCCTATGACGTAGAGTAAACGGAAAGAGAAGGAGAAAGAGGAAGAGAAGAGAAAAAATGCTGATAAGAATAAAGGGAAATGATTGAATGCACAATCGCGCCTCTCCTCCCCACGATCCAATCACAGACAATCAGACACAATCATGCACCCGAACCAACTCTTCCCAACCACCCAGCTCTCGCTCGTTAGTGTCGATACCAGGGCCATCGCGTGCACAATTAAAACAAGTAAACAAACGAACAAAGGTATGAATCATATGTATACACAAATAAACACACAAATAAATATTAATGAAGGGATGCGAGCGAGTAACGAGCGCGTCAAAAACGTGACAACCGAAGCCATAGTTAACCGTGTCAATGTCAGTCTTGCCGAATCACACGCACATGCACGCGCACACACGCACGTACACACACACGTACACACGTACACGTACACGTACACGTACACACACACGTACACGTACACACACACGTACACACACACGTACACACACACACACACACACACACACACACACACACACACACACACACACACACACACACACACACACACACACAGCCGTACACGTAGACTAGCTTCGAAATCCAACCAGCTTCATCCCGTCTCTTTCTCTTTCTCTTTCTCTTTCTCTTTCTCTCTCATTCTTCTTTATACCTTGTCGTTCCACTTCTTTGTTACCTCGTCTAGTAGATTGATTTACATCATAAAAGCACGAGAGAAAAGAAATATATGAATAAAATAACCATTTGTTTTTTCCCCTCCATACGCCCAATCGTTTCCAAACTACAGACACGAAAAAATATGTACACATACATCTATATGGAAATTTTAGAAATGTCAGACTCCAAGGTCGTTCGTTATTACAGTCAAGAATAAATGAATTGTGAATGCGCTTTCGTCGGTCTTTCTTCCACCCCTCCCCCCCTACTCCACCCTGACCTTCCACCCCCTCCCTCCACCCTGAACAATCCCATCCTTATTTCCAGCTTCTGTGTCCCCCTCCCTCCCTCCTTTCCCTCCCCCCCAACCCCACCCGGCCTCGCTCGCTCTTAGCCTATCACATGACAAAAGACATTCATATGGAAAATCCCTACCATTGTGACGAGACCAGAGACCTTACCTCACCATGCGGTTTCTACCCCTCCCTCCCCTCCCCTCCCCTCCCCTCCCCTCCTCCACGCCCTACCTCCCACGCCCTACCCTCCCTCCGTCCTTTCCTCCTACGACAGGGACACCCACCTACTCCCAATTCACCAGTCCATCCCCTGCAACCCCTCCCCTACCCCTCCCCTCCCCTCCCCTTACACCCCCACACAAACCGAGCGACAAGTAAAGTACCAAATCCCCCGGCAAGTGAAGGTTAATCTCGCCCTTGAACACGCCCCCCCCCCTCCCCCTCCGCCAACGCCGGTGTGCTGGCCAATTTCTCCAATTACCCCTGACTAGGTCTAAACACGAGTCCACGGTCACAGGCGGGTCTCCTTTCTACCACCACCACCTACTCCCACTCCCGCACCCCACTCCTCATCCATCCACTCCCACACCTCGACCCCAATCCACTTCCACTCCTCTCCTCTAAGCGCCACCAACCTCTCACTCCCTCCCTCTCCGCCCACTCCCTCCCTCTCCGCCCACTCCCTCCCTCTCCGCCCACTCCCTCCCTCTCCACCCACTCCCTCCCTCTCCACCCACTCCCTCCCTCTCCACCCACTCCCTCCCTCTCCACCCACTCCCTCCCTCTCCACCCACTTCCCTCCCTCTCCACCCACTCCCTCCCTCTCCACCCACTCCCTCCCTCTCCACCCACTCCCTCCCTCTCCTCCCACTCCTCCCTCTCCACCCCCTCCCTCCCTCTCCACCCACTCCCTCCCTCTCCACCCACTCCCTCCCTCTCCACCCACTCCCTCCCTCTCCACCCACTCCCTCCCTCTCCACCCACTCCCTCCCTCTCCACCCACTCCTCCCTCTCCACCCACTCCCTCCCTCTCCACCCCACTCCCTCCCTCTCCACCCACTCCCTCCCTCTCCACCCCTCCCTCTCGTCCACCACTCCCTCCCTTCGCCGACCCACTCCCATCCCTCTCGCACCCACTCCTCCCTCTCCACCCACTCCCTCCCTCTCCACCCACTCCCTCCCTCTCCACCCACTCCCTCCCTCTCCACCCACTCCCTCCCTCTCACACTCCTCCCTCTCCACCCACTCCCTCCCTCTCCACCCACTCCCTCCCTCTCCACCCACTCCCTCCCTCTCCACCCACTCCCTCCCTCTCCACCCACTCCCTCCCCTCTCCACCCACTCCCTCCCTCTCCACCCACTCCCTCCCTCTCCACCCACTCCCTCCCTCTCCACCCACTCCCTCCCTCTCCACCCACTCCCTCCCTCTCCACCCACTCCCTCCCTCTCCACCCACTCCCTCCCTCTCCACCCACTCCCATTCAATTCAATTCCCCGGTTATACCATCCACTCCACCCTCTTTCCACCCCCACGCATACCCCAAATCCTCCTCCCCTTCCCATACCCAACCAAACCCCCCCCTCATCCCCCTACCCCCAACCCTGCCCCTCTGCCTCGCTCGGGTCAGGACAAAAAAGAAAGAAAAAGGAAAAAAAAAAAAGGAGAAAACCGCGCGGAACGGAGGGAAGAGAAAGGACATTTCCAAACTACCCAAGCCACCGATCTCCCTGAGGACGGGCCGGCTCTTCCAAGGCCCCGGGAAGGAGGAGGGCCCGCAGCACGCGCCGCCATTCCGGAGGATCCTTGGGCGCGTCTTGGCGAGCGATTTCGTTTTCTTTTGTTTTTCTTTTGTTTCTTTAGTTTTTTTTTTTTTTTTACCATATTTTTAGGTGTCACAACGGAATGAAAAAGAACCCACACACTCCTGACTCACTTCCACATCACCACCTTCTAACTTTCTCTAACATCTATCTCTCCAAACCCAAATCCTCCAGACATCACATATAAAAAAAAAAATTAAAAAAAAAATAAAAAAACATTACAAACAACAAATACAAAAAACAATAATAAAATCAGTCCCAATTTTACAAGAGGTATAAATTAATCGATAGCTGACCTTGCGAAAGCCCAGGTCTGGCGGGCATCAAATGCAAACAAGTCTGTCCTCAACACCTGGCTGCGGTGTGGCTTATTGTTGGGGGGGGGGGGGGGTAGATTAGGAGAGGAGGGGAGGAAGAGAGGGAGAGAGATGAGGAGAAAGGGGAGGAAGAGAGATGAAGAGAAAGAGGAGGAGAAGAGGTGGAGAAAGAGAAGGAAGAGATAGGAGGAGAAAGAGAAGGGAGATATATGAGGAGAAAGGAGGAGGAAGAGGACAGGAAGTGAGACATGGAGAAAGAGAAGGGGAGGAGGAGGAGGAGGAAAGAGGAGGGAGGAGAATGGAGGAGATAATTGTGTGGTGTGTGGAGAGAAAAGGAGGCAAGGTAGAGGACCCTCCTCCCCCACTCCTCCCCACCTTGTCTGTCGAAAGGAATGTCTCGCTCTTGAAATGGAAAGATGACAAAAGATTTGTTAACAATGGATGCGGAGAAAAAAACGGAATGAAAGAGGAGAGAGGAGAGAGGAGAGAGGAGAGAGGAGAGAGGAGAGAGGAGAGAGGAGAGAGGAGAGAGGAGAGAGGAGAGAGAAGAGAGAAGAGAGGGAGAGGGGAGAGGGGAGAGAGGAGGGAGAAGGGAGAAGAGAGAAGAGAGAAGAGAGAAGAGAGAAGAGAGAAGAGAGAAGAGAGAAGAGAGAAGAGAGAAGAGAGAAGAGAGAAGAGAGCGGAGATAATATGAGAAAATCATCAAAATACGAGACACGCATATTATAATTACAATAATAACAACAAAAACACGGAAGTTGGAGAAGCACGGGTGCAGCCACGGCCGATTTCGAGTCATTAGCTCTCGGGCGTAGAGGTAATGAGGAAATAATTACTCGATTTTCCCCAAATGTTGAAGTTCGAAGTAGGCCTACAGTCCGTCCCTCACAAAAACAATTAGACACCAATAACAACAACAAAAAACATCTATACCATATGAATCTTTGAAACGAAAGTAAAACCCATCAAGCAATCAAAATTAAATTAAAAATATACAAACACACATCCTACTTTAGCTCCCCCCCACCACCACCACCACCACCACTCCCCCCTTCCCCCACACACATTCTCTCCCAACCGATGCTTGTCGATTAACAGGTTCCGAAAACAGAAAAAGATGGAAGGAAAGAACGAAAAGAAAGAAAATACGAAAAAGGTGTTTATTACAACAGGTTTTCCCACCGCCAGCGCAGGACTTAACAAGAAAAGAAGACTGTCGCGTTTCCACTATTTTTTTTTAAGTGTGTGTTTGGGGGTGGGAGGGGGGGGGGGAGTGCATTAGCATTCTTCCTCGCACATAAACAAAATTGGAGATGTGTGTATATGCAGAGGACAAGAATTAAGTCTAGAAATGGCAAGGATTCGGTGTCTCTATCTCTTTCTCCTTCTCCTTCTTCTTCTCTTTCTCTCTCTTTCACAGGTGATCAAAAATGAGGAATAGGTGAAAGGGAGGAGGGAAGGAAGGAAGGAAGATGTGGGGAAGGAGAGAAGATGGATGTGGAAGAGGGGAAAGAAGGAATCAGAGTGAGGAGGGAGGAGGGGGCACAACAGCACCGCCTCCCCCTCTTCCATTCCGATCCCCCCTTGTCCCAAAACCCCCTGCCACCTCAACCCTACCCCCTGTACACCTGCCCCCTGTATCTAACCCCCCCCCCCCCCCGGCCCAGACGTTTCGCAAGGAATGGAAGACGAGACACTCCGCAATGCACACGCGCGCCCGCCTGCCTGCGATACCTGGCGCAGAACGGCAGGCGCGAGGCAGGTCCCCCTTTTTTCATTTTCGTCATTTTTCTTTTCTCTCTGTTTACACTTAATTTATAAAACAATCGCTATCCGTATTAAGGAAGAAAGGAAGAAGGGAAGGAGATAGAAGAAGGAGGGGGAGGGGGGGGGGAGCGGCACTGCAGGCGCAGGTAGACGTACTTCTTTCACTTTCATTTTATTCCACCTTCCGATTTTACCCGATGCGAAGTATTGGAATACGAACAAGTACAAAGACAATTAAAACACAAAATGTGAATACACAGTGAAGCTTTGATGTTATTGATTAAACGTCGATGCACCCGGAAGAGGGGAGGGGGGAAAAAAACCTACTAAACCGAGCCCACTAAAAACACGAGAATAATCAAACATCCGGAACAAAAACGCATTGGTCTACCCTTTCAACCAAAAACCACCAAAACACAGAACGAAAACGCTGCGACCAAACCAACAGACGTAACCAGCCTGTGTATCTTGGGGGCCGCGTGAGTCACGGATTAATAAATTCTATGACGTGGGAGAGGGAGGAGATAATAAGACGAGGGAATAAAAAAAAAAAAAAAACAAGTGGGCCCGCTTCCAAGTCGCCCGATACATGACTGTTTGGTCCTTCCAAGCATCCCGCTGACGCAATCTTCTCTATCTCTATCTCCCTCTCCCTCTCCCTCTCCCTCTCCCATACACTCTCCCCCAACATCAACACCCCCACCCCCACCCCCACCCTCACCCACACCCACACCCACACCCACACCCCCACCCCCACCCCCACCCCCACCCCCACGCCCCCAGACCGACAGACCGGAAGCACGGCCACCCTCTGTAATTACGCACATCTATATATAAATGTGTATTAGTAAGATTATTATCGGCGTTCAGATGCGATTAGTCACCGCCATTCAGTCCTCAGACCACGCCCACGCGAACAAAGTAACAAAATAAAACTAAATAAAAGAGGGGAAGGGGGGGAGGGGAGGGGAGGGGAGGGGCGTAGATAAATCAACCAACTACAAAGAACATGCGAAAAAAAAAAAAAAAAAAAACACACACGCAATCTTATCTGAACCAAGCAAGACCTAGACAGCCACCCACCACAAAAAACATCGAAACAAAAAATAAAAATAGATTAAGATAAAATAAATAAAAGGGAACAGGAGGAGGAGGAAGAGGGAGGATGGGCTAAGTGGAAGAGGAAAAGATTCTTTGCCTTCCCTTCCTCTCTTCTTCTTTCTTCCTTTCTTCCTTCCTCCTCTTTCCATTCCTTTAAGCCTCCCTCACACACACAACTTCTATCCTATCCTATCCTCCTCTAATAACTCCTATCCTATCCTTTCCTATCCTCCTCTAATAATAACTATCCTATCCTATCCTCCTCTAATAATAACTATCCTATCCTATCCTCCTCTAATAATAACTATCCAATCCTATCCTCCTCTAATAATAACTATCCAATCCTATCCTCCTCTAATAATAACTATCCTATCCTATCCTCCTCTAATAATAACTATCCTATCCTATCCTCCTCTAATAACTCCTATCCTTTCCTATCCTCCTCTGATAACTCCTATCCTATCCTTTCCTATCCTCCTCTAATAATAACTATCCTATCCTCTCCTATCCTCCTCCTCTAATAACCCCTATCCAACCCCCTTCCATAACCCCTGTTCCGGGCCGTCAACACTCCATCAGGCTGATTGCTCGCTCCGAGACTGAAGTGGGGGGAGGGGGGGGGGGCAAGCAGTACAAACGCAGGTGGCAAAAGCAAGACCGAAGATTTAAGAAAGAAAGAAAGAAAGAAAGAAGAGAGAGAGAGAGAGAGAGAGAGAGAGAGAGAGAGAGAGAGAGAGAGAGAGAGAGAGAGAGAGAGAGAGAGAGAGAGACGGTGCTTAGAGGGAAACCATGGGGAGAAAGGGAGAGAGGGAATAGAGAGGGGGTAGCAAGAGAAGGAAAGGGAAAGGAAGGGAAGGGAAGGTGAGTGGGAGGAGGAGAGAAGCCGCTCAGAGGTTCTTGTTGTTTTAAAGAAAACAAACAAATTGCATAAAGGAGAGCACTGACGGAGCGGAGTCTGCCTTGAACTGCATCTAAAAGCAATATACCCGGAGACCATTTGTGGCTGCAGAACGGCATTGAGTGAGTGAGTGAGTGAGTGAGTGAGTGAGTGAGTGAGTGAGTGAGTGAGTGAGTGAGTGAGTGAGTGAGTGAGTGAGTGAGTGTCTGTGTGAGTGAGAATTAAGTGTGTGGATGAGAGTAAAGGCGAGTGCATGAGTAAAAACGCGCGTGGGTGAGAGAGAGAGAGAGCGTTATTAAAGACCGAAGAAAAGAAAAGAAAGAAAGAACAACCCAGACCCAATAACATCCCCGGGTGGGCGAACGCGGGGAAGAGAGCAAACAGCAAGGAAAAAAGAAAACGACGAAAAGGCGAGGCGGGCGCAGCGGTAAGCGACTTAGGAGGCCGACCAGGACGAAACGAGTCCCCGCGCGCCCCCGCCAGCCGCGTCGCCTGCAATCCCGCGGAGTGCCGCCGCGCCACGCCACACATGAAGGAGTTTCCAATGGCAGGTCGCGAGCCATTTCCCAGGCTGCAATGGCTCGCCCTGATCTCCGCTGCAATTGCCGATCTTTGCGAGGGAAGGCGACGGAGAGAGCAGGCAGAGAGCAGCAATGGGGGGGGGGGGGGGTGTCAGAGTGCCACGGCAAAGTTCTTGCGGCGAGTAAGAGGGTGCATTTGCAAGCTCCATCGGCGGGCAAGATTGAGTATGCATTGCAAAAGCCGGGGGTTCATAGCTTCGTAATTTCGCCAAAAAGGACAACTTGAGGATGGAGAAAAAAGAAAGAAAAAGAGAGGAAACGGAAAAAGAAAACTGAAAACAAGGAAAATGGAAAAAACAATAATTAACTCTCCAACCTCTCTCTTCCCCCCCCCCCCTCTCTTTTCCTTCCTTCCCTCCTTTCTCCTTTGTTTCCTTTTCCTACCCCCCCTCCCCTCCTCCTCCTCCCTTTTCTCCTTCCTCTTTCTCCCGGCGCGCGTGACACCAGCCCCGCCGCCATGACTAAAAGTTCGCGCGCCCTCACACCCACATTCCTCCCGGCGCGTCATTCATTCGACGCGCGCACGCGAGCCAGTGAGCGAGCGAGCAGGAGCCAGCCAGCACAAGACGCATGCAATCGCTCTGCAACAACGCTGCAGAGACACACACGTCTTCCCAGAAAGGAAACAAAGAAGAAACAGTGAGAGCCGTTATTTTCACTCTTTTTTTTGCGCTCTCTTCAATGCAGTTAACTTCAGAATCGAGTTAACGCACCGAAAATCTTGTCACAAATGATAAATTATCTTTTCTTTTATTAGAGGTGGGGGTGAAGGGAGAGGAATGAGGAGGGGTGTGGAGGGGGGGAAAGGAGGGGAACGGAGAGGGGGAGTGAAGGGAGGGGAACGAAGAGGGGGAAGAAGGGAGGGGAACGGGGAGGGAGGGGAAGGGAGGGGAACGAGGAGGTGGGAGAAGGGAGGGGAACGGAGAGGGGGGGTGCCGGGAGGGCATCAATAAAACGCCCTACAACGACCTTTTCCTCACAACGCTACTCACGAAAAGTCAGCTCCCTGTTGGCGAAATCCGAGACAAACCAGTTCTGATTTTTTTTCTTCTTCTTGTACTTCCACCAAGTCAACTCACCTGAAAAGAGAGAAATCATTTTAGTTCCAGAGGCCCAAAAAAATGTCAAACATCTATAATTACAGTGCATGAAAATCAAACCTGTTATGAGAGAAATAGTTCAAGGAGATCAATGAAAAAAAAAAATGATTACGTATCTGACATCTCAGAAACCAGTGATAAAAAAACAAAAACAAAATAAAATAACAACAAAAAATACTCAAGACAAACAGTAATAATTAAACATTACCCCACAGAACACTGCCACACCCCTCCCAACGGAACACTAACACTGCCACTGCCTCCCCCTGCCCTCTCTCCTCCCTTCCCCCGCCGCCGCGTTTAGTGGCACTGGTCATCCTCCCTTTCACCGACAGGATACACTCGACGTCCTTCCCCCGCCGACAAAACCCGTTCCTTTATGATGGTTCATCTTCCCTCACCACCTCACCGAGCCTCCCTCCTCCCTCACCACCTCACCGAGCCTCCCTCCTCCCTCCTCCCTCTCCCTACTTCCCTCCCTCCCTCCCTCCCTCCCTCCCTCCCTCCGACCTTGCCTTCCCTCCCACCCTTCCCCTCCTCCCTCCAGACTACTAGATTTTCACTCCTTTATCTTCCTTTGTTTTCGTATTTCCTATTTTGCCTATTACTCATTCTCTTCGCGGCAGATGCTCCTCATTTTTTCCCGAGACTCCCACCATTCCATGTGCGTGCGTGCGTGCGTTAGCCCGAGCGGGAAAGGAGGTGGGTGGCGCCGCCTTCGCACAATAACATGTGCATTGTAATGGTCCCTAATCACACGATAAGATAAAAGCAAACCCGACCTCAAGACTCGTAACACGTACAGGTATGATGTTGTCTAGCACATGTTACTTTTTTTTATGTAAGAAAAGGTTTTATTAATGATACTGGTAACCGTCCTCCAAAAGTTGTTAGATTAGCAATCGTCATAAGAATAAAATCTTGATCCGCTAAATTACCTATCATTATAAAATTAAATCTTGATTCACTACATTTCACATCAAGGACGACGAAGACAATCCACAACTGCGAGTTCCGCTAAAAACATCGGCTTCACAAAAAAAAATCAGTTCAAAAAGTACTTGTTTTTGTGCACAAAGATGACTCAAGGAAAGCTGGATATGAAAATAATTCTAAACGCAGCGCATGCAGGTAACCCCCTCCCCCCTCCCCCTCCCCCCTCCCCCTTCGCATGAAAGCACACATGTGGGCGACGCGGTCCATCATGCCCCGCTGTAGACGCTCGTAGGAGTCGCGGAGAGTGCGGCGCGAAAGGAAAGAGACGTGGAAGGCGCGTGGTCACATCCGCGAGCGAGAGACAAGGAGAGAAAACGCCTCCCCGACTGCGGTGTCATGACCTGTGCCAGCAGTACCTGCAGCAGCCTACTCTCCTCCTCCGCCTCCTCCCTCCTGTGAGGTCAACAACGACAAGAACTTTTACTTTTACCCATCCAAGTCAAACCCTTCTGTGGCAACACTTTCCACGACGCCCACTCCACACTGCGCTGGTCAAAATGCACTCGCCGACTGGGCAGCGTGCATTCGCCTCTTTCTTTCGTTGGGCTGCCGACAGACAGGCTCACAGGCAAGGCAGTCAGTGTACGCATGCCTTTGGACGCATTACGCAATACACACACCTACACATCTATGATAAATTTCGTTCCCAACATCAAGTATTACTCAAGCGATTAAGCCAACGCGGGTGTCGATCCCCTGTTGCGCGAGTGGGTTCTTCCTCGCCGCGGCCGCCGACGCCAGGAGGGAATCGTGATCCCATCGAGTGGACATCGCGTGTCCCGGAGATCCACACCAGCCTGTGCGATACTGCCGTTCCGTCAATCGCCGTCGGTAGTTTCCCTTACTCTCCTTTCCTCTCCATTTTCCCTCTTTCCTTACCCATAACGCCCCTCTCCTCCTCCCCAACTCCCCCCGAGGGACTAGCTAGCCTCGACGAATCCCCCCCGCCCTTGGCCGCACCGACTCCTCCCTGCCGTCTGTACAGCAAAAATCCATCCACTCCCTCTCGGCCACTCTCCCTCCTACACCTATACGCTCTCAAAATTCTTTCGCATTGCCTGGGGTTGCACGCCCTCCGTCCCTGTCATGAACCCGGGTCTACCCCCCCAATTCCCCTTCCCCCACCTACTCCCCTCCCCCTCCTCCTCCACCCCCTTCCTTCCATCACGAGCGTCATGCAATTGTTACCATTGTTGTGTAGGCGAACCACGGCCTTCAGAGTCCAGGCTGAAACGCAGTTTCCAGTTTCCTCATTACATACTAAATAATTCTAACGGAACATCTCACCCCCCTCTGGAGCGTGCACGACTGACTCAAACTTGTGTAATATTGTTGGATGACCCAGGATATTTTTCGGGGGAAGAGGCGCTGCATCTCTAAACTGCAATAACTAACTTCGCTCTTAAGCACCTACAGTGCAGTCATATTTAAAGCACCACGAGTCTCTTCCAACAGTTTATTCTGCTATTCAAGAAGATAAAAAAGAAAGAAAACCCCGTCGGCCTTGCAACGGTTGCAACATATGCTGAATGATGATGGTACGAGTTTTGAAAAAAAAAAGATGGGAGGAAAAACTCCTTCCATATTATCGACCGCCGCCGCCATCAACCGAGACAAATAACAATAAAGGAAGAAAAAAAAAAACAGGGAACTAGGTTCGAATCATCCATGAGGAAAACCAACCAAACAAACAAACAAAACAAGGTAAAGAAGAGCACACGAGTCACATGCACACCCTGCTAAGAAATCCTCAATAGCCATCCCCTCTTGTTTATTCATCCCACGACACCTAAATCTTGGAAGGATGTTCGGGGTCACGTATGCCTTTGATTAATGCCGGCATCCCAGCCACCACGAGAAAAGAGGCACTGCCATGCAATCACCTTCTTTCGAGGGAGAGGGGAGCGGAGAGATGGAGAGAGGGAAAGGAGGGAGGGAGGGATGATGCGAGGGTTGTGGGAAGGGGGGGAGGGGGAGGGGAGAGAAGGGAAGGTAGAGGGGAGAGGGAGAGAAAAGACAAGGGGGGAGGGGAGGGGGAGGGGAGGGGGAGGGGGTGCAGAGAAGAGGAGAGAAGAGGAGCGAGAGAAGAGAAGAGGAGAGAAGAGGAGCGAGAGAAGAGAAGAGGAGAGAAGAGGAGCGAGAGAAGAGAAGAGGAGAGAAGAGGAGCGAGAGAAGAGAAGAGGAGAGAAGAGGAGAAAAGAGGAGAGAAGAGGAGAGGAGAGGAGAGGAGAGGAGAGGAGAGGAGAGGAGAGGAGAGGAGAGGAGAGGAGAGGAGAGGAGAGGAGAGGAGAGGAGAGGAGAGGAGAGGAGAGGAGAGAGGGAGAGGGAGAGAAAGAGAAGGGAGAAGGAAAAAGAGCAGAGGGGAGAGGCAGGAGGAGAGGAGTGAAGGGAGAAGGGATGTGTATAATGCAAGGGAACTATTAATCAACGTCTTGCTAAACTTCTAACCTTCTTTACGCAGCTCAACCAGCTCCGCTTCACAACAGTCGCTCCTGCCAACACCAACATCGCAAGAGCATCTTTGCACTTCCCTTAAGATACAACAGACAAACAAACAAAACCAGCAAACGCGCAACACCTCCACATCTACAACGCACACCCAATACATACAGCACACAACACACACACACAAAACCCCACCTGACGAAGCCACCAAGGAAAATGAAGATGGGAAAATAATGAAGGCGGCGACAAGGGAAGGGCAAAAGAAGCCTTCAGTGTCAACGGCAGGAAAAACTGGCCGGAGGAACCCCCCCTCCCTCCCTCCCTCCCTCCCTCACCCCCTCCCCCACGCAAGATCGAGCTCCCTGGCGTCTTCGCGTGCAAGGAGACTTTTCCGTGACCTTGGCACGGGGCCGGTGAACTTTTCTGAACTTTGGCCGGAGTTAAATCTCACTCACTCACTCACTCACTCACTCACTCACTCACTCACTCACTCACTCACTCACTCACTCACTCACTCACTCACTCACTCACTCACTCACTCACTCACTCACTCACTCACTCACTCACTCACTCACTCACTCACTCACTCACTCACTCACTCACTCACTCACTCACTCACTCACTCACTCACTCACTCACTCACTCACTCACTCACTCACTCACTCACTCACTCACTCACTCACTCACTCACTCACTCACTCACTCACTCACTCACTCACTCACTCACTCACTCACTCACTCACTCACTCACTCACTCACTCACTCACTCACTCACTCACTCACTCACTCACTCACTCACTCACTCACTCACTCACTCACTCACTCACTCACTCACTCACTCACTCACTCACTCACTCACTCACTCACTCACTCACTCACTCACTCACTCACTCACTCACTCACTCACTCACTCACTCACTCACTCACTCACTCACTCACTCACTCACTCACTCACTCACTCACTCACTCACTCACTCACTCACTCACTCACTCACTCACTCACTCACTCACTCACTCACTCACTCACTCACTCACTCACTCACTCACTCACTCACTCACTCACTCACTCACTCACTCACTCACTCACTCACTCACTCACTCACTCACTCACTCACTCACTCACTCACTCACTCACTCACTCACTCACTCACTCACTCACTCACTCACTCACTCACTCACTCACTCACTCACTCACTCACTCACTCACTCACTCACTCACTCACTCACTCACTCACTCACTCACTCACTCACTCACTCACTCACTCACTCACTCACTCACTCACTCACTCACTCACTCACTCACTCACTCACTCACTCACTCACTCACTCACTCACTCACTCACTCACTCACTCACTCACTCACTCACTCACTCACTCACTCACTCACTCACTCACTCACTCACTCACTCACTCACTCACTCACTCACTCACTCACTCACTCACTCACTCACTCACTCACTCACTCACTCACTCACTCACTCACTCACTCACTCACTCACTCACTCACTCACTCACTCACTCACTCACTCACTCACTCACTCACTCACTCACTCACTCACTCACTCACTCACTCACTCACTCACTCACTCACTCACTCACTCACTCACTCACTCACTCACTCACTCACTCACTCACTCACTCACTCACTCACTCACTCACTCACTCACTCACTCACTCACTCACTCACTCACTCACTCACTCACTCACTCACTCACTCACTCACTCACTCACTCACTCACTCACTCACTCACTCACTCACTCACACACATACACACACACATACACACACACATACACACACCCATCCACCTCCCGATCCATCAACCCATCCACCTCCCGATCCATCAACCCATCCACCTCCCGATCCATCAACCCATCCACCTCCCGATCCATCAACCCATCCACCTCCCGATCCATCAACCCATCCACCTCCCGATCCATCAACCCATCCACCTCCCGATCCATCAACCCATCCACCTCCCGATCCATCAACCCATCCACCTCCCGATCCATCAACCCATCCACCTCCCGATCCATCAACCCATCCACCTCCCGATCCATCAACCCATCCACCTCCCGATCCATCAACCCATCCACCTCCCGATCCATCAACCCATCCACCTCCCGATCCATCCACCCATCCACCTCCCGATCCATCCACCCATCCACCTCCCGATCCATCCACCCATCCACCTCCCGATCCATCAACCCATCCACCTCCCGATCCATCCACCCATCCACCTCCCGATCCATCAACCCATCCACCTCCCGATCCATCCACCCATCCACCTCCCGATCCATCCACCCATCCACCTCCGATCCATCCACCCATCCACCTCCCGATCCATCCACCCATCCACCTCCGATCCATCCACCCATCCACCTCCGATCCATCCACCCATCCACCTCCCGATCCATCAACCCATCCACCTCCCGATCCATCCACCCATCCACCTCCGATCCATCCACCCATCCACCTCCCGATCCATCAACCCATCCACCTCCCGATCCATCCACCCATCCACCTCCGATCCATCCACCCATCCACCTCCGATCCATCCACCCATCCACCTCCCGATCCATCAACCCATCCACCTCCCGATCCATCCACCCATCCACCTCCCGATCCATCCACCCATCCACCTCCCGATCCATCCACCCATCCACCTCCCGATCCATCCACCCATCCACCTCCCGATCCATCCACCCATCCACCTCCCGATCCATCCACCCATCCACCTCCCGATCCATCCACCATCCACCTCCCGATCATCCACCCATCCACCTCCGATCCATCCACCCATCCACCTCCGATCCATCCACCCATCCACCTCCCGATCCATCAACCCATCCACTCCCGATCCATCCACCCATCCACCTCCCGATCCATCCACCCATCCACCTCCCGATCCATCAACCCATCCACTCCCGATCCATCAACCATCCACCTCCCGATCCATCCACCCATCCACCTCCCGATCCATCCACCCATCCACCTCCCGATCCATCCACCCATCCACCTCCCGATCCATCCACCCATCCACTTATTCCTCACCATACGTCCACATGTGTCGGTCGAGGCCTTTGGTGGACTGCGTGAACTACCCGGAACGGAATAACCCGAAATCCACCGGTCTTCTTCTTCTTCTTCTTCTTCTTCTTCTTCTTCTTCTTCTTCTTCTTCTTCTTCTTCTTCTTCTTCTTCTTCTTCTTCTTCTTCTTCTTCTTCTTCTTCTTCTTCTTCTTCTTCTTCTTCTTCTTCTTCTTCTTCTTCTTCTTCTTCTTCTTCTTCTTCTTCTTCTTCTTCTTCTTCTTCTTCTTCTTCTTCTTCTTCTTCTTCTTCTTCTTCTTCTTCTTCTTCTTCTTCTTCTTCTTCTTCTTCTTCTTCTTCTTCTTCTTCTTCTTCTTCTTCTTCTTCTTCTTCTTCTTCTTCTTCTTCTTCTTCTTCTTCTTCTTCTTCTTCTTCTTCTTCTTCTTCTTCTTCTTCTTCTTCTTCTTCTTCTTCTTCTTCTTCTTCTTCTTCTTCTTCTTCTTCTTCTTCTTCTTCTTCTTCTTCTTCTTCTTCTTCTTCTTCTTCTTCTTCTTCTTCTTCTTCTTCTTCTTCTTCTTCTTCTTCTTCTTCTTCTTCTTCTTCTTCTTCTTCTTCTTCTTCTTCTTCTTCTTCTTCTTCTTCTTCTTCTTCTTCTTCTTCTTCTTCTTCTTCTTCTTCTTCTTCTTCTTCTTCTTCTTCTTCTTCTTCTTCTTCTTCTTCTTCTTCTTCTTCTTCTTCTTCTTCTTCTTCTTCTTCTTCTTCTTCTTCTTCTTCTTCTTCTTCTTCTTCTTCTTCTTCTTCTTCTTCTTCTTCTTCTTCTTCTTCTTCTTCTTCTTCTTCTTCTTCTTCTTCTTCTTCTTCTTCTTCTTCTTCTTCTTCTTCTTCTTCTTCTTCTTCTTCTTCTTCTTCTTCTTCTTCTTCTTCTTCTTCTTCTTCTTCTTCTTCTTCTTCTTCTTCTTCTTCTTCTTCTTCTTCTTCTTCTTCTTCTTCTTCTTCTTCTTCTTCTTCTTCTTCTTCTTCTTCTTCTTCTTCTTCTTCTTCTTCTTCTTCTTCTTCTTCTTCTTCTTCTTCTTCTTCTTCTTCTTCTTCTTCTTCTTCTTCTTCTTCTTCTTCTTCTTCTTCTTCTTCTTCTTCTTCTTCTTCTTCTTCTTCTTCTTCTTCTTCTTCTTCTTCTTCTTCTTCTTCTTCTTCTTCTTCTTCTTCTTCTTCTTCTTCTTCTTCTTCTTCTTCTTCTTCTTCTTCTTCTTCTTCTTCTTCTTCTTCTTCTTCTTCTTCTTCTTCTTCTTCTTCTTCTTCTTCTTCTTCTTCTTCTTCTTCTTCTTCTTCTTCTTCTTCTTCTTCTTCTTCTTCTTCTTCTTCTTCTTCTTCTTCTTCTTCTTCTTCTTCTTCTTCTTCTTCTTCTTCTTCTTCTTCTTCTTCTTCTTCTTCTTCTTCTTCTTCTTCTTCTTCTTCTTCTTCTTCTTCTTCTTCTTCTTCTTCTTCTTCTTCTTCTTCTTCTTCTTCTTCTTCTTCTTCTTCTTCTTCTTCTTCTTCTTCTTCTTCTTCTTCTTCTTCTTCTTCTTCTTCTTCTTCTTCTTCTTCTTCTTCTTCTTCTTCTTCTTCTTCTTCTTCTTCTTCTTCTTCTTCTTCTTCTTCTTCTTCTTCTTCTTCTTCTTCTTCTTCTTCTTCTTCTTCTTCTTCTTCTTCTTCTTCTTCTTCTTCTTCTTCTTCTTCTTCTTCTTCTTCTTCTTCTTCTTCTTCTTCTTCTTCTTCTTCTTCTTCTTCTTCTTCTTCTTCTTCTTCTTCTTCTTCTTCTTCTTCTTCTTCTTCTTCTTCTTCTTCTTCTTCTTCTTCTTCTTCTTCTTCTTCTTCTTCTTCTTCTTCTTCTTCTTCTTCTTCTTCTTCTTCTTCTTCTTCTTCTTCTTCTTCTTCTTCTTCTTCTTCTTCTTCTTCTTCTTCTTCTTCTTCTTCTTCTTCTTCTTCTTCTTCTTCTTCTTCTTCTTCTTCTTCTTCTTCTTCTTCTTCTTCTTCTTCTTCTTCTTCTTCTTCTTCTTCTTCTTCTTCTTCTTCTTCTTCTTCTTCTTCTTCTTCTTCTTCTTCTTCTTCTTCTTCTTCTTCTTCTTCTTCTTCTTCTTCTTCTTCTTCTTCTTCTTCTTCTTCTTCTTCTTCTTCTTCTTCTTCTTCTTCTTCTTCTTCTTCTTCTTCTTCTTCTTCTTCCTCTTCTTCTTCCTCTTCTTCTTCCTCCTCCTCCTCCTCCTCCTCCTCCTCCTCCTCCTCCTCCTCCTCCTCCTCCTCCCCTCCTCCTCCTCCTCCTTCCTCCTCCTCCTCATCCTCCTCCTCCTCCTCTCCTCCCCACGCCTGTCAGCTCGCCTTCCACACGCGTTCCCGGGATCTCCTTTGTTTCGACGGCCGCCACGTGGCCACGAGGAAACCGAGGCGAGGCGATGGATGTTGATGACAGGGGCGCGTGTATGTATGTATGAGTATGAATGTATGTATGCATGTTTGTCCCAGCATGTAAATGTATGTTTATGTACGTGGATGTATGAATATGTATGTGTGTGTGTGTGTGTGTGTGTGTGTGTGTGTGTGTGTGTGTGTGTGTGTGTGTGTGTGTGTGTGTGTGTGTGTGTGTGTGTGTGTGTGCGTGCGTGCGTGCGTGCGTGTGTGTGTTTATACAAGCGTACTTGCGTGTGAGGCTAAAATACAACCGGATACAAAGATCTATGAAGCCGTGCATTCTATTACAACGGCAAATACGCAACCCGAAGGAACCGTATCCCCTCCAGAGCCATTAACCGCCGCCCGCGTCCGCAAGCGCATGGTAAGGCTACTTTTGGTCTCGTAATCACTAGGCCTACCCAACCACCACGCGCGCGCGCACACAAACACACAAAAATGAGACAGCCAGATAGCAGAGAAGGGCCATGTCACGCATGACAATTTTATAAGTGACATTAGCGCAGCTGACATTAGCGCTGAGTGCACGGGTCACACGCTAACCAACCACTGTCACAAATGTCACTGGAAATCGTCAAGGTTTGGTCGCCGCGTACAAACGAGTCTCGCTGTGTTCGAATGATTCAAACCAGTTGCCGGAACCACGATAAAAAAGGCAAGGGTAGGGATGTTTTTTTTTTCTTTCTTTCCTTTTTCGAAAGGTGGGACGAGAGGAAAGGAGAGGGGGGGGGGGGACGCGTGTCCAAGGAGGCGTATCTAATCAAACGTCTCGGTGCTCGGGCAGGTAAATATCGAGCGAAGAAAAAAAAGACGCGAGGAGGTGAATGCGAGACACTTGTTATCGCCGCGGAAATCAGGTGATGGCAACGATCAGTTTCACTCCTTTGATCTCTCATTTCTCATACGTAAGTCTTTCTTTTCTTTACTTCCTTTTTCTTTTCTCTCTCTCTCTCTCTCTCTCTCTCTCTCTCTCTCTCTCTCTCTCTCTCTCTCTCTCTCTCTCTCTCTCTCTCTCTCTCTCTCTCTCTCTCTCTCTCTTCTCTCTTTCTCTCTTTCTCTCTTTCTCTCTCTCATACAATACGTACGTGTGCACACCACCTCCAAGCTAACGTCGCGATACAGGATCTCAACCAAGCCGAGCAAACGCCGCCACCCACCCGACGCCGCACCTACTCCCCTCTCTCTTCACGCCCTCCAGCCAATCCCTCCGTCCCCCCTACCTCCTTCCCTCCCTCCCTCCCATTCCCGTGATATACAGCCGAGCGACCAGCAGTTGGTTGTCAAGGCAACACGCCATCATGACAAACGATGCTGGTAAAACACACCCGGCAACCCACGCGGAAGGATAGGAAACCCGGCGAGCGATACGGACGCCCATGACTGACGCTGACACACACGACCCGCGCCGCCTGCCCGCCTGCCACCCACCAGCAGTAGCGACAGTCGTGGCACCGCGAGCGACCTCATCGAACGCCCTGCCGAGACACCTTTCAAATGCTTCCTGGTAGCTTTGCGCGTCATGGCTCAAGACGGAGGAAACCAACATACTGAACGGCAAGAGAAACAGACACAGACAGACGGACACAGACTGGCAAAGAAAGAGAGACAGACAGACAGACAGAGAGAGGAGGGGCATACAGAGACAGGCAGAAACACACACACACACACACACACACACACACACACACACACACACACACACACACACACACACACACACACACACTCGGAGCACGGAAACCCCCAATCAGCCCAACAATCAGGGCCATTAAACCAGTTGAACCCGGGCCAGACTGTTTGCTGGCAGGCCTGGGGTAACCGTGACGTCACGCAGACTCAGGACCCCCTTTGCCCCTCATGTCCCCCTCCCCTCGTCAGCCCTTGCCCTAACCCTAACACGGCAACCGAGATCTGCAAAGTTGGTGTTCCATCTGCAACGTGCATACGGGGAGTGTCAAACCTCAAGTGCTTCCGGTCGCCCACACGTCCTCCAAGGGGTCGCCCGGCCAGCCCCACCAGCCTCAGCTCAGTCTCTCCCGCGCCTTTCTCCTCTTTCTCATTATCCCCTTCCCTTCATTTCTCAATTCCCCTAATCGTCATCTTTCTTGATCTTTCTCCTCCCCATTCTTCCTTCCCTTCTCTTTCTCATTATCCACAGTTTTCCCTTCCTCTCATTCTCTTTCCTTCGACCACGACTTCGGGTGCAGAGACGAACGTAAGGAAGCCTCTCCCTTGTTTTAAACCCAAACAAACATATCAATAGGAAGATGTACGCCGCATACTGGCATGTAGGGGTATGTTGATGCGGCGGAGGATGGGGGTGTTCATGTGTGCGTTTTTGAGTGAGTGTGAGCGCGTGTGCGTACGTGTGTTGAGAGTGCGTTTAGGGTGAGGGGGATGTGCATACGGATGTGCGTTTCCGTGGCTGTGCGTGCGTTTGTCCGTCGGACGGCGTGTGTAAAGTAAGAAAGAATAGACGAGAATAATGAATAGAAGAAAGAAGTGAGAGTGGGTATGGAGAACGATGATCACTGAGAAAAAAATGATAATGATGAAGGGGTAACAAACAGGTAATAAAATAGAAGAGCGATGGAGAGGGGGATGGGGGAGGTAAGACCGGTGTGGAAAGGAGAAGGGGAGAGGGGGGGGAGCCGTTCAAAAAGAAGTCTCGGACAAGTCTAGACACACAAGGGCAGCCTGAGGAGCGCTTGCAATTATGCCCACCGCCGCCGCCGCCGCCACGACAGATTGCAAACGGGTGGCTGCGATCTGGCCGGATGAAGACTCCCCCCCCCCCCAAACATCCACCCGCCCCTGCACCCTTATACCTCAGAGGTGGAGGAGGAGGTAGAGGAGGAGGAGGAGGAGGAGGAGGAGGAGGAGGAGGAGGAGGAGGAGGAGGAGGAGGAGGAGGAGAGGGAGGAGGGGGAGGAGGGGGAGGAGGGGGAGGAGGAGAGGGAGGAGGGGGAGGAGGACGCAGAGGAGAGGTAGGAGAAACAGAGAATGGAAGAAGGGGGGAGTGAGGAGGAAGGGAGGAGGGAGGGGAATGGGGGGGGGGGGGGTTAAATACCTCGAAGGATCCTTGTCTCGTCATGGTAAACACGCACATGATCATCCCACCACATGCACCTATACCACAGTCAGCATGAAGGGAATTGCAATTGAACAGCATCACATACACATACACAGTCGCAAAGGCATCTATAAGAACATAAATACATTATATATAGACACATACATATGTTCACCATATGTAGAGACAGATATGGAGAGAAAGAAATAAAGAGGGAGGAGGGGGACGGGAGGGAGGGAGAGGAGGGAGAGGAGGCAGGAGAGACTGATAGACTGACTTTCAACGACTAAATCAACTAAGCAAATGAAGTACCTGCAATGCCCACAATTCCCTAATTCTTCCCCGTCTCCCGAGGAAAGGATCCCTAACATTCACGATCCCCGAAAACAGATCATGTGAACGCCCGTCGGTAAGGTTCACGCCCCGGAGCGCTCACGTGGGACTCTAGCCTCTCCGAGCAGCGGGACAAACGGACTCTGGCTATTTATAGTAAAAATCAGCAGCCACGTGGTCGCTCACCCGGGGGAAACACACGCGAACACTCCCCTCATGCCCACACAAAATGTACACAACACACACACACATGAATAAACGCGCACACACGTACATCCATTAGCGCACACAGACACGTCGTCGGTCCACTAATTTCCAGAATAATTGCGCAGGTGATCATTAAAGCATGACGGCCATCGGAACGAGACTCCATGAATCAACAAAGAGCGGAACACGAGATGAAATGCGAACAAACTCGAGAACTGCAAACCTCCCAAAATTTCTCAGACAGACCGTTAATATTGCAGTAGGAAGGTGCAAAAAGATAACGAGACAAAAACTAATGTAAAGAATATGGAGAGTGAAGGAAAAAAAAAAAAAAGCTTACAGAGGGGGCACGCGAGATACCCGAAGTAGCGTGCCCGACGATCATTACAGGGTTCCCTTCCATCCCCTACTACCCTATCCCACCCTAGTGCACCCTTCCTGCCCCCCCCCCTTTCCCTCCCCGGTCTACCCCACCCCACAATACCATTCCCTCCTACCCCATACTAGCTCACTCTCCCACCCCCTCCCCTCCAAACCCACCCTACCCTATTACACCCTTTCTCTCACCCTTAAAACATCGGCCTCCCAGTGCCGGCTCTTCGTGGCGGGGGCACAGCAGGGAACGTTCACACCCGCTTCCTGTGGACGCCGGAATTGGGGTATGTGAGCCGGGGAGGGGAGGGGGAGGGGGCGAAGGAGTGGAGAGGAAGGGAGGAAGGGGGCAAGAGGAAAGGGGGGAAGGGGGCAAGAGGAAGGGAGGAGGAGGGAGAGAGGGGAACAAAGAGGAAGAGGAAAAGGATGAGAGGAGGATTGGGGTTCAGGGTAAAAGGGAGGAAGGAAGCGAAGGAGAGGAAGGGGAGGAAGAAGGAAGCGAAGGAGAGGAAGGGGAGGAAGAAGGAAGCGCTGGTTTGGTAACAATTAGAGAAAAAAAACGATGACTTATATAAGAAAAAAAAAATCGTCATTTACATAATTCACATGAGCTTGAATAGAAAACAAAGAGCAGCCTGCCACGTCAACCCAAAACAAATCCTGAAGCACAAGTAAGAGAGGAATTTCGGCGGGAAAGTAACAACAGAAAACAAGTGATAAAAGCCGGCCATAGAAGGGAATAGGATGGGGGAGGGGGAAGGGGGAAGGAGGAGGCAGCCATCCGCCACACAGGATACGTTCGGCGACACTGTATCATCCTGTAAGGCGGGGAGGAAGTGGGGAAGTTGGGGGAGAAGTAGGCGGAGGGAAGAGAGGGAGAGGGATAGGGGGAGAAGGAGGAGGAGGGGGAGGGGGAGGGGGAGGGGGAGGGGGAGAGGGGAGGGGGAGAGGGAGAGGGAGAGGGAGAGGGAGAGGGAGAGGGAGAGAGGGAGAGGGAGAGGGAGAGGGAGAGAAAGAAGAAAAAAAAACAGAAAATAAAAGAAAAAGAGAAAAGCAAATTAAAAAAAAAACACCCGTACCCAAAGAAAGAAAACTAAGAAAATATAAAGTAGGCACAAACTTATGCAACAGCCAAGCACAACCTTTTAAGACTGAGAAATGACTTCCTCCGCATACTTGAGGGACTCGCACGGACATCCCCAAGGAGCGCAAGGAACACGGCCGGCATCATCAAAGGGCCTCTCACTATTGCATCTTTCTTGCACCGGAAATGACCAGATTGGCTGGGAGGCTGGGAAGAGGAGGAGGAGGAAGAGGAAGGAAGAGGAAGGAGGAAGAGGAAGGAAGAGGAAGGAGGAGGAGGGAGGAGGAGGAGGAAGGAGGAGGAAGGAGGAGGTAGGAGGAGGAAGGAGGAGGAAGGAGGAGGAAGGAGGAGGAAGGAGGAGGAACGAGTAGGAACAAGGAGGAGGAGATGGAAGAGTAAGAGTAAAAGAAAGTAGGAGTAGGGGAAGGAGGAGGAGGAAGGGGAGGGTGGAGGACGAGGAGGAGAAAAATGGGGAGGAGGAAGAAGAAGAAGAAGAAGAAGAAGAAGAAGAAGAAGAAGAAGAAGAAGAAGAAGAAGAAGAAGAAGAAGAAGAAGAAGAAGAAGAAGAAGAAGAAGAAGACGAAGAAGAAGAAGACGAAGAAGAAGACGAAGAAGACGAAGAAGAAGAAGACGAAGAAGAAGACGAAGAAGAAGAAGACGAAGAAGAAGACGAAGAAGAAGAAGACGAAGAAGAAGAAGAAGAAGAAGACGAAGAAGAAGAAGACGAAGAAGAAGAAGACGAAGAAGAAGAAGACGAAGAAGAAGAAGACGAAGAAGAAGAAGACGAAGAAGAAGAAGACGAAGAAGAAGAAGACGAAGAAGAAGAAGAAGAAGAAGACGAAGAAGAAGAAGACGAAGAAGAAGAAGACGAAGAAGAAGAAGACGAAGAAGAAGAAGACGAAGAAGAAGAAGACGAAGAAGAAGAAGACGAAGAAGAAGAAGACGAAGAAGAAGAAGACGAAGAAGAAGAAGACGAAGAAGAAGAAGACGAAGAAGAAGAAGAAGAAGAAGAAGAAGAAGAAGAAGAAGAAGAAGAAGAAGAAGAAGAAGAAGAAGAAGAAGAAGAAGAAGAAGAAGAAGAAGAGGAAGTGGAGGTGGCAGAAGACGAGGACGAGGAAGAATAGAACCAAAAGTAGAGGGGATGAAAGAAAAAAGATGCGAGGACGAGCAGATTATAATCAAGGGAATAAGAGTAAACACGAGTCAGGTGTTTATACGTGTTTGTGTGCGTTGGTGTGCGTGTGCGCTGGGGGGGGGAGGGGGGGGGTTGTGCCTGTGCGAGCCCGTGCACCGCCACCTTCGCTGTGCCACCTCGACGTCAATGCGACCACTTAAAAGGTGTGCGTGCGTCGGAGAGCGAAGGGTTTCCCGGCGAAAATAAGAAACCCGCCGCGGCCCTTACACCCTCTTCACGGGGCCACCACGTGGTCGGACGCTCCCTCTCCATTTCCCTCCCCCTCCCCTTCCCCTTCCCCTTCCACCCCCAACACTCGCTCCTCCATTAACTTTTCCCCGAAACCCATTGCCTCCCTCCCGACGCCATACACTCCCCAGCAGTGTCTCCGATAAAGACGAGAAAACGTGTTAAAATGGGTCTAATTATCCCCGCCATCCCTCTCACTCCCTAACCCCCTTCGAACCCCTATACGCGCCCCCTCTTCCCCCCCTAAAACGCCCTCCCTCCACCCTTCTCTCCCCCCTCAATCCCATCTACCCCCTCCTCGCCTCACAACCTCCAGACAGTATAAATAGTTAACACGCGCGGACGCCCCGCACAGCTGCGCCGCCGTCCCTCCGTTGTTGCCAGAACCTCATCGGAGGATATTTTCCCGTGTGTTTTTTTCCTCTTTTTTTTCTTTTCCTTTTTATTCCGCAGACTAATTGCATTCTTGCCAAACACACGGGATCAACGCTAGGCCTGGGTTTCTTACGCGCTCGGAGAAGAAACGGGAAGAAAAGAGGGAATGGAGAGAATGAGCAAGATAAAAAAATAATAAAAAACAAAAACGTAATAATGTTTACGGTTTATATACGAGCTCCATTAACCGAGAATATTCCGGCGGGATAATCGTGCTTTCAAGAGCCCTCTACCCCCCCCCCCTCTCTGTCTCTTCTAAGGAAGCGGCTGGGCATAATTTGAGACCGACAAAAACACACCCTCTTTATATAATGTCTCGTGTCTCCTGCGGCGCGAGCGAAAATGGACTCTAGTGCTGTGCGACGCGAGAGCTAATCTCATGCTGCTGATATTCCTCTTTCTCTCTTTCTCTATCATATCTTTTCTCCCTCTTTTTATTTGTATATTTCTTTCTTTCTCTCTCTCTTCTCTCTCTCTCTCTCTCTCTCTCTCTCTCTCTCTCTCTCTCTCTCTCTCTCTCTCTCTCTCTCTCCCCCCTCCCCTCAGAGACGTTTTGCAAGACCTAGAAACAAACATACCAGGGTTACAGGGGACGTTCTGAATACGTCCGAAGTGTGTATATATAAACAAAAGTCTATATCCACCACGACCGCTGATGCCGCTGCCGTTATGTAAGCGTATTTTTTCAAAAACAATTTCAACCAGTAAAAACGGCATTATTGAGCCATTTTCACACAGCACACAACGACGTATCCATTTCAAAAATCGGGATCCTAATCACAAATCAGCCCGTGAATCAAGCAAGCATCATTACCAAACCGCTCACTTTCGCAAGATTCCCGAATCCCATCCCCCCCTTTTTCTCACCCTACCCCCTTTTTTTTTCTCTTTCTCTCCCTCACACTCACTCTCTCACTCTTTCTCTCCCCCCCTTTATCTTTCCTTTATCTTTCCTCCTCCCTTTCCCTCTTCCTCTCCCTCCCTCCCTCTTCCTTCCAATACCCCCCCCACACCAAAAGGTCTTCAAGGCATGGGCTATCATAGGGTCTCTCGCCCCTGGTACTTGGCAACACGACTCTTGACAGCGTTGCCATATCGCAGGTGCTTTGCCCCGGGAATGAAAGCGGAGGTCTCGCGCTGAAAGGCAACACTGGACAGACTTTTAGCCTTGGCGCTGGCATAATTGCTTCAGGATTCACACAAAACATTGGGGCTCGGCTACCTTGCATCTTGGGAGATTATCGTGGGAAGCGAAGAGATTTTGCTTGGAAGTGGGACTTTTGCGGGAGAATCTCTCTCTCTCTCTCTCTCTCTCTCTCTCTCTCTCTCTCTCTCTCTCTCTCTCTCTCTCTCTCTCTCTCTCTCTCTCTCTCTCTCTCTCTCTCCCCCTCTCCCTCTCTCTTCCTCCCTCGGGCAAACACACACTTTTTTTCCGTTCCTTTTTTCGTAATCTATTTTGTTTTCTGATTTCCCCTTCCTTTCAATCTACTCCATCCGTCTTTCCTTCCTTTCTTTTCTTTTCTTATCTTCTTCTCTTTCTATACCCTTTCTTTCATTACCCTCCTTTCTGCCCTACTCTTTCTTTCCTTTCTTCTTTCTTCCTTAATTTTTCCACTCCTACTGTTCTCATTCAGTGTATGAACTAGACTAGGCTTGCTTTATATCGTCAAGATGCAGAAGTATCTATTAAGACACACAAAAGGACCTTGCAATGATGCAATACGGTGGCTTATCGATAACCTCAATGCCAGAGATGCAGTAATCAAAATATTTGCGTTCTTTATTACCAACTACATATATTAGCAGTATTATTTTTATCATTATCATTATCATTATTATTATTATTAAAAACAATAGCAGTAACAATAATACTAATAATACTATTAATAACCAACACACAATTCAACTATCCCGCGGAAAATGGTGCAAACAAAACATGTCAATAAAGCGAAGTGGACAGTTTTCTGCAATGTACATTCCACCCCCCCTACCTCCCCAACCCTCCCATTCCCCCCACTTCCCTCCTTCCCTCCCTCCCTCCCTCCCCCCTCCCTCCCTCCACGCGGTGTAACCTGAGTCTTCAAAAAGCGGTGGTGCCAAGCCTAACCATTTCCGCCAGCGCCGTCACTCTACCGCCACCTCTCTCAGTCCCTCTCATGCAACTCTTGATTGCTCTCCACTCATTTCCTCTCTATGAGAAACCTTTTAAAGAAAAAAGAAAAAAAGTACTCTCTCGCTATCTCTCTCTCTCTCTCTCTCTCTCTCTCTCTCTCTCTCTCTCTCTCTCTCTCTCTCTCTCTCTCTCTCTCTCTCTCTCTCCCTCCCCCCCTTCGGCTGGATGTGGTCCAGCTCCTTCCGGTAGCGTCAAGGGGAAGGCCAAGGACCTCCACAACAATCTCTGAAGAAACGGCGCAAAACTAACCCGCACTTTAGGCCCAGACGATATAAAGTCGTCCCCTCTTGCCTTGCCCTTCCCTCCTGCCCTCCTTCCCCTCTCCGCCCCCACAAAAAAAGGAAAGGAGAGGCCTACCAAGGGGCGAGGGGCAGACGACTCCCAGACGGACAGGATCACTTAAGGTGGGGGGAGGAGGAGGGGGAGGGATCGGGGAGGGGAAGGGGGGAGGGGTGAGAGAGACGACACCTTCCTCCCCTACCCCCTGACCTGCAGGTCTGGTAATGGCTTACAGGGTCAAAGGAGATGCCAGGCCTATGCCACCGGAGAGGCTTCTGCCCTGCACCCCACCCCTCCAACACACTACCCTACCCCACACACTTCACTTTACCCTTGACCCCCAACGTTCGCTTAGGCACGCACCCCCCCCCCTCCTCCTTACCCCCTAAAGACCGTGACACGTAACACCCTCAGCTCCATGTCACAAGGGACAGAGTGGCACTGCTGTCCTACGAGCGCCTCCACCCCAGACCCCAAAGTAAATATGAAAATGCGATAAACATCAACACGAAAATATCCGCTGCACAGCCGCCGAAACGCGTACCCAGCAACAACAGACCGAACAAGTCGCGAAACCCCCGCGCTTCACCCACTACGACATGTGACGTTCGCAAGCCAACCCGAACGCGCCGAGCGATGACCTGCAGAGGCAAAAGGGAGAGAAGGAAAGAAAATACGGGAGGACGAGGGGACGAAGATGAAGAGAAGAGGGGACGGAAGGAGTACAATATAAATAGCCAATACGTGTGATAATCAATTCCCACGGCAATCTCTATTTATAAGGTACTTGTTCTGTTGATTGTACACGCTCATTCTAACACACAGTTGTATCATATTGAAAAAAAATGTACCCAGTGACACCCGGTGCAGCTGTACATCATGCCACCACATCGTGACAGCCCTCACTATCTTTGTGGTTGTTGCTGTTTTGTAGTTGCTTTTACTATCGTTATAACCACGTTACCACCACGACTAAAGCACACAAAAAATAATACACATTAGATCGACTTGCACTTTGAATGACACAGAAGAAAACGTTAACAAAACTATGAGTCATAATGTAATTCACACACACAAAAGCGAAACACAAGAAACCAGGCTAACTCTCACGCAGCTCCAGGGCGCATTACCTCACCAAGGAGATGAAAACGGAGGAGAGAGAGAAGGAGAGGGTGATGGAGAGGTGTTGGGGAAGATAGAGGATGAGAGAACAAGAAGGGGTGGGGAAGGGGGAGGAGGTGTGCCAAAGACAAATTAAAAGCACAATGTCCGACGCAAGGTCACAGCAAAAGATACGTGAGCAAAAGAAGATCATTTCGCTGCTTCGAGAGCAAATGGCCGAAAGTGAGAGTGAGAGATGAGAGGAAAAAAATTTCGCCTCTGGAGACCAGTAACACCGACCGCCCCCTCGTCCACAAAATATAATCCATTAACTAACACCTGGCAACTCCGCGCCACAAAACACCTGGCCGGTGCTTATCATCGACATGGTAAAAATATATGTATACTTATACAATGCAGTCTTTTTATGTCGTATCATTCACAGAACTACCTGGTGTGCGATGTGGACGTGCACGGAATACGGGGATATTTTGTCTCCGGTTTCTTATCATACTGGGGATGTGGGAGTGGGAGTGGGAGTGGGAGTGGGAGTGGGAGTGGGAGTGGGAGTGGGAGTGGGAGTGGGAGTGGGAGATGGAGTGGGAGTGGGAGTGGGAGTGGGAGGGAGAGAGAAAGAGGGAGAAGGAGAAATGAGGTACCCTACCTAAGTATACATATATAAGCACCTACCACATTAGATATCACATTACATAACCGCCAGTACAAAACAAAAAAACGGCGACTTAACACAAAATCGGAGAAGCAAAGACGAATACGATAACAAGGAAGAAAAGGGAGAGGCAAAGAACAGCGACCAGCGAAGAAAGCAGAGAGGCACAGACGACGAAACATCCAAAAGGAGACGAGCCGCGCCAGGCAGGGAAAGTGATGACCGTGAACCCACGCCGCCACTGTCTCAGACGCAGCGGGTCGTGCCTGAAGAGAGAGCGCCTGGAGGTGGGAGGGAGGAGACGGAGGGGGAAAGGAGGTGACGGAGGCGACAGAGGGGGGAGGGGGGTGTAGGGCTGTAGGTGACGCCGTAAGATGGGGGAGGAAAGGAAGGAGACGGAAGGGGCATAACAGGAACGCGACAGAAGATGTTACGCAGGAGAAGGTAACGTTAGGTGCGGAGTAACGTTTGACAGAGGGTAAAGGAGAGTTAAACTTAAAAAGTAAAAGGCGGTGAGGATGTGCATCCCAGCATTTTATCAGCAATAGAAAACAAGCCCAAACGCCTAAAATAAAGAACAAAAGTGAGAGAACGTAATCCCTGAAGCAGCAGGGTCCAACCGCCATCAAATCAAAACAAAAATCGATTGCAAACAGCCATCAAACATCGACGTGCTTGCACACTACCTGTTATCAGTGATGCCTGCCTAGACACTCGAGCATAAAGAGAGAAACATGCGACCAGACAGCTTGTGAGCAGGGGGGAGGGGGGGAGGAGAAAGAAGGGGAGGCCAAATGAGTATTGTGTCGATAACATCCTATATTATGCACGCAGGTCGCTCCCTTTCCATCTGGCCAGTTATAATTCAGTTTCCTTCGTTCTAAACTCCCAGCATCACATCTTAAAAGCTTAAAAAACGCGTTTGTAAACACAACCAAGTAGATACAACTACACCAGTACATTCCCCCAACCCCCAAATACCTCCCTGCCCCTTTCCCCTCCCTTTCACCCCCTTTTTGTTAATGCGAGGTGTATGTACAATGTATGTACAATGTATGTACAATGTATGTACAATGTATGTACAATGTATGTACAATGTATGTACAATGTATGTACAATGTATGTACAATGTATGTACAATGTATGTACAATGTATGTACAATGTATGTACAATGTATGTACAATGTATGTACAATGTATGTACAATGTATGTACAATGTATGTACAATGTATGTACAATGTATGTACAATGTATGTACAATGTATGTACAATGTATGTACAATGTATGTACAATGTATGTACAATGTATGTACAATGTATGTACAATGTATGTACAATGTATGTACAATGTATGTACAATGTATGTACAATGTATGTACAATGTATGTACAATGTATGTACAATGTATGTACAATGTATGTACAATGTATGTACAATGTATGTACAATGTATGTACAATGTATGTACAATGTATGTACAATGTATGTACAATGTATGTACAATGTATGTACAATGTATGTACAATGTATGTACAATGTATGTACAATGTATGTACAATGTATGTACAATGTATGTACAATGTATGTACAATGTATGTACAATGTATGTACAATGTATGTACAATGTATGTACAATGTATGTACAATGTATGTACAATGTATGTACAATGTATGTACAATGTATGTACAATGTATGTACAATGTATGTACAATGTATGTACAATGTATGTACAATGTATGTACAATGTATGTACAATGTATGTACAATGTATGTACAATGTATGTACAATGTATGTACAATGTATGTACAATGTATGTACAATGTATGTACAATGTATGTACAATGTATGTACAATGTATGTACAATGTATGTACAATGTATGTACAATGTATGTACAATGTATGTACAATGTATGTACAATGTATGTACAATGTATGTACAATGTATGTACAATGTATGTACAATGTATGTACAATGTATGTACAATGTATGTACAATGTATGTACAATGTATGTACAATGTATGTACAATGTATGTACAATGTATGTACAATGTATGTACAATGTATGTACAATGTATGTACAATGTATGTACAATGTATGTACAATGTATGTACAATGTATGTACAATGTATGTACAATGTATGTACAATGTATGTACAATGTATGTACAATGTATGTACAATGTATGTACAATGTATGTACAATGTATGTACAATGTATGTACAATGTATGTACAATGTATGTACAATGTATGTACAATGTATGTACAATGTATGTACAATGTATGTACAATGTATGTACAATGTATGTACAATGTATGTACAATGTATGTACAATGTATGTACAATGTATGTACAATGTATGTACAATGTATGTACAATGTATGTACAATGTATGTACAATGTATGTACAATGTATGTACAATGTATGTACAATGTATGTACAATGTATGTACAATGTATGTACAATGTATGTACAATGTATGTACAATGTATGTACAATGTATGTACAATGTATGTACAATGTATGTACAATGTATGTACAATGTATGTACAATGTATGTACAATGTATGTACAATGTATGTACAATGTATGTACAATGTATGTACAATGTATGTACAATGTATGTACAATGTATGTACAATGTATGTACAATGTATGTACAATGTATGTACAATGTATGTACAATGTATGTACAATGTATGTACAATGTATGTACAATGTATGTACAATGTATGTACAATGTATGTACAATGTATGTACAATGTATGTACAATGTATGTACAATGTATGTACAATGTATGTACAATGTATGTACAATGTATGTACAATGTATGTACAATGTATGTACAATGTATGTACAATGTATGTACAATGTATGTACAATGTATGTACAATGTATGTACAATGTATGTACAATGTATGTACAATGTATGTACAATGTATGTACAATGTATGTACAATGTATGTACAATGTATGTACAATGTATGTACAATGTATGTACAATGTATGTACAATGTATGTACAATGTATGTACAATGTATGTACAATGTATGTACAATGTATGTACAATGTATGTACAATGTATGTACAATGTATGTACAATGTATGTACAATGTATGTACAATGTATGTACAATGTATGTACAATGTATGTACAATGTATGTACAATGTATGTACAATGTATGTACAATGTATGTACAATGTATGTACAATGTATGTACAATGTATGTACAATGTATGTACAATGTATGTACAATGTATGTACAATGTATGTACAATGTATGTACAATGTATGTACAATGTATGTACAATGTATGTACAATGTATGTACAATGTATGTACAATGTATGTACAATGTATGTACAATGTATGTACAATGTATGTACAATGTATGTACAATGTATGTACAATGTATGTACAATGTATGTACAATGTATGTACAATGTATGTACAATGTATGTACAATGTATGTACAATGTATGTACAATGTATGTACAATGTATGTACAATGTATGTACAATGTATGTACAATGTATGTACAATGTATGTACAATGTATGTACAATGTATGTACAATGTATGTACAATGTATGTACAATGTATGTACAATGTATGTACAATGTATGTACAATGTATGTACAATGTATGTACAATGTATGTACAATGTATGTACAATGTATGTACAATGTATGTACAATGTATGTACAATGTATGTACAATGTATGTACAATGTATGTACAATGTATGTACAATGTATGTACAATGTATGTACAATGTATGTACAATGTATGTACAATGTATGTACAATGTATGTACAATGTATGTACAATGTATGTACAATGTATGTACAATGTATGTACAATGTATGTACAATGTATGTACAATGTATGTACAATGTATGTACAATGTATGTACAATGTATGTACAATGTATGTACAATGTATGTACAATGTATGTACAATGTATGTACAATGTATGTACAATGTATGTACAATGTATGTACAATGTATGTACAATGTATGTACAATGTATGTACAATGTATGTACAATGTATGTACAATGTATGTACAATGTATGTACAATGTATGTACAATGTATGTACAATGTATGTACAATGTATGTACAATGTATGTACAATGTATGTACAATGTATGTACAATGTATGTACAATGTATGTACAATGTATGTACAATGTATGTACAATGTATGTACAATGTATGTACAATGTATGTACAATGTATGTACAATGTATGTACAATGTATGTACAATGTATGTACAATGTATGTACAATGTATGTACAATGTATGTACAATGTATGTACAATGTATGTACAATGTATGTACAATGTATGTACAATGTATGTACAATGTATGTACAATGTATGTACAATGTATGTACAATGTATGTACAATGTATGTACAATGTATGTACAATGTATGTACAATGTATGTACAATGTATGTACAATGTATGTACAATGTATGTACAATGTATGTACAATGTATGTACAATGTATGTACAATGTATGTACAATGTATGTACAATGTATGTACAATGTATGTACAATGTTGTGTGTGTGTGTGTGTGTGTTGTGTGTGTGTGTGTATGTATGCATGAGTGTATGTATGAGTGTATGTGTGTGTATGTATGCATGTATGTATGTATGTGTGTATGTATGCATGTGTGTGTGTGTGTGTGTGTGTGTGTGTGTGTGTGTGTGTGTGTGTGTGTGTGTGTGTGTGTGTGTGTGTGTGTGTGTGTGTGTAAACAAATAAATCGATAATAAAGTACCCAACAGCACCCAAACACATCCAACCGATAAAAGACCCTGCACAATCCGTGACCACCACACTTTATCGCTCCCATTTAATCATAATTACAATGGCTAGTTACCATCATTTGCCCCTTTCCCACTAAACGCAACCAAGGAAGCTAAGCGAGCCTTCAAAAACACGACCCGAGACGACCCTGAAAGAATGATCGAGTCCAGCTGTCTCCCAAGATCAATGAGTGTTCTCTCCCAACTAATGCATTCTCGGAGGGTGGGGCTGGGCTGCAAGAATGTAGTTGGGGGATTGTGGGGGGAGGGGAGGGGGAGAGCGGGATACTTGATTTGCATATTGATAAAAATGATTTTAGATAATGTACCGAGATAAGGAATGAATTGAATGCACGGCTATGATAATTATGTTAGATTTACATAGAGTACAATTAATAATCGATGCCATCTTCACAACAGTATTATCCCATTTGGTACTATCTTATCTGCCGTTATAGTCACCACCTAAAAATAACACAGTGAAGCTGTAACCAAATAATAAAGTAGGTGATCTAATTTCAGGGACCCCAACATATGCAACATCACTCCCAAAACACCCTATTGCACGATGCACACAGCTGAACCGTCCTGTCGACTCCACCATTCTGAGCCCATTCTCAAATACGTTCACTTTTATCACTAATCTCAATACACGAGGTCACACACTGCAAGGCACCCATGATGAGTACCCTAAAGTGGTGAACACGGCTGCACATTTTTTTTCTTCTTTTACTAGGCCAAAGGAGCATTGACATTTTACAGCATTTCTTGCAACGCTTCGATCCAAAGCACTCCCATGCAACGTACCACTTCGTTTTAATAGTTGTTAGGCTCTCAGAGGTAAGTTATCGCATCGTTCGCCAGTTTTATTCTTTCATTCTCAGGGAGGAATACAGCCGCATCGGGATAATCATTTCTTCCTATTCATGCCAATGCGTCATAATGAGCCGCTTCCAAAAATAAAGGTTTGCCAAAACATCCAGAAACAGCTTGTGGCTCCGTCCTCCACGGAAGACACGCAGCTTCTACATTACTCTATCCGCCGTCGGGGCATAATC
>NC_061821.1:9594860-9597360 GCF_019202785.1 Penaeus chinensis
ATAAAGATGAGAAAGAAAAAGCGAAAAAATGAAGCGAGAAGCGAATAAGAGACATACAATAAGTACTTACATGAGGAGAAATATGGCATTCATATTGAAAACCTTAATAGGCTATAAAGCAGTCGGGGCGGGGTGGGGCGGGGAGGGGGGGGGGGAGGTGTGACGATAGGGATGAGGGGGGGGTAGTGCGGGAGGAGCGAGGGGGGGGGGGGAATAGACCGCATCCTACATCGAATTTATTAGAATCCATAAATCGTTGGAGGAATCTTATCTTACCTATTAACTAACAGCGTAAGAATAAAGTACCCCACACGACGCAAAGGAATATGGACGGAACAGACAGACGGTACGACTAAATCAGGGTCAGGACAGTGCTATGTCACATATGATGAGTGTGCCTTACGAGTGGTGAGTGTGTTGCACCAATTTTTTTTTGCGCTATGAGGATTTTGCAATTGCATTCGAGAACGGTATATAAAAAAAGTAATGACAAGATGTGTTTTAACATTTTAATTCGAGTGAACGAGGTCGGATAATGGACAACCTAAATGCACATAATAAAAGTGGTCCGCCATGTTGAAAATGTTATGGTGATATTTATGGGGCATCCTCTCCTCAGTTGTTATATGTTTATGTTGTTGGGGTGAGGTTGCAGTGTGCGAACAAGACCTGAATAAGCCACTTGTGAAGACAGATTGCAAGGGGGGGAAAAACTTGCTTAGAACGCCGAAAAACTTGCATGACGGGAGAGCATCTGACGGCAAAGATGATAAACCATTAGGGGCCAGTTATTACTTCTGCTTATCCTCGTAGTCCGCAGCGAAAATCCGCAATCCTCCCTCGCCTTTGGAACCCAGTCAACGAAACGGACGAGACACTTCCTTTCGCAGTCAGAATACCCCCAAAACGGCCGTGCCACTGAGCGAAGCCGCCATAAACGGGTAGAGAACAAAATGTGGAGAATATATCGGCGTGCCTGCAGTCACAGGAGTAGCAGACGTGATGGTTGTCATCTCTGAATGTGGGTCCGTCCTTGGGGCCCGGTCTTCGCCCAGCCCCGATAGCGCGAACCTCCGTGGGTTGGAAAGACCGTTTTTTTTTCTTATTTTCTTCGCAACTGGGACTCACTTTATTAATCAGAGGAAGAGAGTGAGTCATATAATTATGCTTAAAGGGGCAAAACGCATATACCAGACACAGACACATCGTTAGGAAAACAAGCAGAAAAACGAAGGACCATGAAAACGAGGTTGGGTACTTCTCTTCAAATCGGACCTCGATATAGTGTCCACATCCACTAGGTCTCCCTTAATTTTTTTTTTCTGTTTCATTCAACGCAAGTAATATAAAGTGGAACTGAATGAAATGCTTCATTATCTGGTAAATTCAATTCCTCATTCATTCTTCTCGAAGTTCACAAGGCCAAGAGACATGATATTGGCACGTACTGTAGAGAAAACCACGTGGCCGAGACGTTGGAGAAACTTTGGCGGGAAAAATACTTTGTTGTCTGCTTAGAATCTGTCAAGACGTTTATGACTGGGAATAAAAGCCACGCGTTGTTTGCATAATGGTAACAATTCATACTCATTTACGTGTGCGTTTCTCTCGTAAAGCATTAAGAATGGCAGTCACACGCGGTGCTTTGGCAAAGAGAATGTGATCGAAGTTGAATTTGTTAAGTAACGACCCCCCCCCCTCCCCCCGTACGTGTCCTTTCGGATGTCGCCTCTGAGTATTTCAACTGTTCTTGTGTACCAATTTAGATAACCCGTCTGCTCCACTGCCAATATGTATTATCCACCTTCCTAAAACAACAGTGTACCGTTTTGCGTTGCAGCTCAATTAAATACATTCAGAGGCAGTTCAATTTAGATTACTATGCCACTGTTCTCTTCTCTCTCTCTCCTCTCTCTCTCTCTCTCTCTCTCTCTCTCTCTTCTCTCTCTCTCTCTCTCTCTCTCTCTCTCTCTCTCTCTCTCTCTCTCTCTCTCTCTCTCTCTCTCTCTCTCTCTGTCTTTCTTCTTTTTCTGATGAATTTAAATCAAATACAAATACATGTCAATGGAAATTCAATATTCCGGGATTATTCTCTATATACAATGTTTCTGTCATTCGTATATGCTTATCCTGTTGAATGTCCGTGGAGCCGAAATGTGTGGTTCTTCTGTGTGTGAGAGAGATCGAGAAAGAAGGAGAGAGGGAGAGGGAGATTTAGAAGGAAGGAGGAAGGGAGGAAGTAAGAGTGAAAGTGAAAGTGAAAGTGAAAGTTGAAGTGAGCGAGAGAGAGAGAGAGAGAGAGCGAGAGAGAGAGAGAGAGAGAGAGAGTTAGAAAGAGAGAGAGAGAGAGTTAGAAAGAGAGAGAGAGAGAGAGTTAGAGACTGATAGAGATATAGAGAGACAGAGAGATGATATACAAACAGACTGACGGAGAGACAGCCAAACCAGAAGTCAAACAGACATACGAACGAACAAAAAAGACAGGTAAACAGAAAGACAG
>NC_061821.1:9604860-9609860 GCF_019202785.1 Penaeus chinensis
ATTATAGTTTTTGATACGAATCACCAGATAAGTTCGGATGAAGATTTAGGTGAGTGTGATACAGCGGACAGTTTAGTTTCAATTTGAAGACAAAGAGCAGGCTTAGTTAATGCAGTAGCTATGATTTTCATAATAACCGTCATCCTGTTGTAATTATTATCCTTATAATAATTTCCCGAAAAGTATCACCATTATCTTTTATCATAATTACTATCATCGCCTTCACCGGTACCTTAAATATTACCATATTTGCCTTTTTTATACTGCTATTATCCGAAGATCATGGCCAAAACCACGTGGTTCCGTCGCCATCAACGAACTGGAACGTAACATCACACACACACACACACACACACACACACACACACACACACACACACACACACACACACACACACACACACACACACACACACAAATCTCACATGATTTCCATACACGTTCGTTACAGTAAATCGTGACGTGGTCAGCCTGGTAACAGCTTAGCAGTTGCGACTGTGATACGTTCCAGATACATTTGTGACGCAGCGGGCTGAAGTCCCCCCCCCCCCCCCCCCCCGTGCTGCCACATGGAGCTTCAAACTCCGTCGTCACTCTTATTGATTCTCGCTTTCACCCCCCACCCCACCCCCACCCTCACGCAGGGGTAAGTAACACCAGCGGGTTTGCCAGCGCCCCGTCACGCGAGTGTTACGTGACGGCGGCCCAGTGGGTTTCCATGCCGCCTCCCCATCCTCTGCCCCCGCCCCTCCTTGCCCCCCTTCTCTGTTCCTACTCATTTCCCTTGCTCCCTTCCCCCTGCCTCACTCCTCGTTTCATTCTGTTCCTCTATCTATCCCCAATTCCTGCCTCTCCCTATTCACCTCTATGCTCCTATCCCTTCCTTTCTCCCTACCTCCCTCCCTCCCTTTCTCCTTGCCCCCTTCCCTGTCTCACCCTACGCCTCCCCCTGTTTCTCCTTCCTCTCCTCTTTGCTTCTCTCCCTCCTCCCTGTCCAACTCCCTGCTTCATTCTGCCCCTATCCCTGTCTCCCCTTTCTCCCCTATGTATCCCTTCCCACTCTCCTACTCTCTCTCCCACTCCCTGCTTCATTCTACCCCTCTCCCTACCTCACTTCTAGCCTCTCCTGCTCCTATCTCGTTCTTCCCCCTTGTCGCACTCTGTGGTCCTCTCCCTGCCTCGCCCTGCCCCCTTCTCTGCCTCTGCTTGTCCCCCTCTCTGCTTCCTCCCTATTTCCCTTTGTTTCCACCTTTGCCCCTTCATTGCTCTTCTCCCTATCACTCTCCTTCCTCTCACCTTGCCCACCTGCTTCCTCCTCAGCCCCCTGTTCTTCTCCCTGCATCTCTCCCTGTCTGTTCTTGCACTTTCGCCATGTCCTCACCGTACCTTCCCTTGCCTCCGCCTCAGCCTCCTCCTTGCTCTTTTCCCTTCCCCTCTTCCTGCCTCTGCCTCACCTCCCTCCTTGTTCTTCTCCCTTTCCCCTGTTTCTGCCTCCTCCCTGCCTCCGTCTCTTCTCCCTCCTTGCTCTCCCCCCCTCCCCCCCCTCCCACGGTGTGCGGGAGCCGATGTGAAACGCTTTACCGGAAGGGACGCCGCCACTCACCCCTCCCCCCATCGCCCTCCCACCCCGCTGGCCTTGCTAAATCATCCCCTTCCCTCTCCCTTGCCCAGAACCTCATGGCGAGAGTACTATCCTCATACCTCATGGCGGTGGCTTAGCCTTTACCGAAGCCCCTTGTGACAAAGAGGGACAGTGCGTTGGCCCTTTCTTATTATATGGTGAATCTCTTTCTCCTTCTCTCCTCTCTCTATCTTTGTCATTCTCTCTCTCTCTATCTTTGTCCTTCTCTCTCTCTCTCTCTCTCTCTCTCTCTCTCTCTCTCTCTCTCTCTCTCTCTCTCTCTCTCTCTCTCTCTCTCTCTCTTTGTCCTTTTCTCTCTCCCTCTCCCTCTCTCTCTCTCTCTATCCTTCTCTCTCTCTCTATCTTTATCCTTCTCTCTTGCTCTATCTTTATCCTTCCCTCTCTCTCTATCTTTATCCTTCTCTCTTTCTCTGTCTTTATCCTTCTCTCTCTCTCTGCCTTTATCCTTTCTCTCTCTCTCTCTCTCTCTCTCTCTCTCTCTCTCTCTCTCTCTCTCTCTCTCTCTCTCTCTCTCTCTCTCTCTCTCTCTCTCGCTCTCCTTCGCTCCCGGCCTCTGAACCCGATAAGAACTGTCCTTCCCCCCCTCCCTAGTTAACCCTAGCCGCTTTCTTTATTTTACCTCACTCTCTTCTCTCCTCGTTCATGTGGTGAGTCGATATAAATCGCCAGTGACTCAGCTCTCCCTCTCCCTCCCCCCTCTCTCTCTCTATTTCTCCGTCCCCTTCCTCTTTCCCCCTCTCCCCTTTCCTCCCTCCCTCATTTTTTTATTCTCCCCTCTTCCCCTATCTTCCTCCTCTTCCCATCTCCTCTCTCCCTCCTCCCCTTCCTCCCTTTCCTTTCCTCCCCTCCCCTTCCCTCTACCTCCCTCCTCCTCTCTCCTCCCCTTCCCTTCCTTCTACCCCCCTCCCTCTTCCCTATCCCTTCCCTCCCCTTCCTTCTACCCCCTTCCCTCTTCCCTATCCCTCTCCTCCCCTTCCCCCTCTCCCCCCTCCCCTCCCCCCTTCCTTTATCACACCGCCCTCCTGTTCCCCGAAAGTACCCATGAGTAACGGCGAAGCGTGAGTGACGGAATGAATAAGCGTTGTTCCTTCGTCGAGTAAAACGGGTCAGTGGGAAGTCCCCGACGGCGTCCCCGGCTGCGTGTGTGGGCGGCCTCGGTCTCGCTCTTGGAAGGGGCGGAGGGGGAGGGGGAGGTGGAGGAGGGGGTGGGAGTGGAGGCGAAGGGGTGGAGGGAGACGGGTTGTGGAGGGGTGAAGGGGTAGCAGAGGGGGAAGGGGTGAGGGGAACGGGTTGGGGAGGAGTGTAGGGGGACGGGTTAGGGAGGGGATGGGAGAGGGGAGAGGGGGGGAAAGGATTAGGGATGGAGTTGGGGTTGAAGGGGAAGGGGTTGGGGAGAAGGGGAGGGAGTAAAGGGGGAATGGGGAAGGGGAAGGGGGAGAGGGTGAAAGGGGGGAGGGAGGGGGGGATGATGTCGGAGCAGCAGAAGGGAAGCGGCGTTTTGAGCGTGAGGGTAAAAAAAAAGGATACATGTAAAAAAGGAGAGAAAAAAAAAAGAAACGAAAGACAAGGAAGTGAAAAAAATGTTGAAGAATTTCGCTATAGTCGGATTGTTCTTGTGGTTTTGGCTCTTCCATTTCTCTCTCTCTCTCTCTCTCTCTCTCTCTCTCTCTTTATCTCTCTATCTCTTTATCACTCTATCTCTTTATCACTCTATCTCTCTCTCTCTCTATCTATCTTTCTATCTATCTATCTATCTATCTATCTATCTATCTATCTATCTATCTATCTATCTATCTATCTATCTATCTCTCTCTCCTTCTCATTCTCTCCCTCACACACATGCCCTCTCTCTCATCCCTCCCCCCATCCCACGCAATCACCCCTCCTCCCATCCATCTCCATCCTTCCTTTCCTCCCTCTGTCCCTTCCTCCTTCCTTTCCTCCCTCTGTCCCTTCCTCCTTCCTTTCCTCCCTCTGTCCCTTCCTCCTTCCTCCTTCTATCTCCCTTCTTCCATCCACCTATTCCACATTCCGTAAATGATTCTCTCGCGTTCCCTTCGCCTTCAACGCTCTCCGCAGTCGACTCACTGACCTTCACCTACACTCGCTCTTCCAGAACTGCATTTGTTCCCTCTGTTCTTCAGTGCTGTTCATTATCCGCCGCGTAATGTTCTTATATCGGTTTCTTTCTTTCTTTCCTTCTTTCTCTCTTTCTCTCTTACTCTCTCTTTCTCTTTCTCTCTCTCTCTCTCTCTCTCTCTCTCTCTCTTTCTCTCTCTCTTTCTCTTTCTCTCTCTCTCTCTTTTCTCTCTCTCTCTCTCTCTCTCTCTCTCTCTCTCTCTCTCTCTCTCTCTCTCTCTCTCTCTTTCTCTCTCTCTTTCTCTCTCTCTCTCTCTTTTCTCTCTCTCTCTCTCTCTCTCTCTCTCTCTCTCTCTCTCTCTCTCTCTCTCTCTCTCTTCCTTTTTTTCTTTCTCTCTCTCTCTCTCTTTCTCTTTCTCTTTCTCTTTCTCTTTCTCACTCTCTCTCTCTCTCTCTCTCTCATTTTCTTTCTCTCTCTCATTATCTCTCTCTCTCTCTCTCTCTCTCTCTCACACACACACACACACACACACACACACACTTCTTCATATATACGGCCGGTTTAATAGATGTTCCGTGTGATCCTCCTTATCTAAAAATGAAAGGAAAAAACTAAGGCCTCCCTATGTAGAGTTAGCTTAAGAAAGAATGCGAAGAAAAAAAAATTCTTCGTATAAAGTTACTTAATTACCTTTTTTTAAATCAATTCCTCCTTCTTTCCCCAAGACTCCCTCATCCTCCCCTCCCCCCCCATTCCCCCCTCTCACATGGAAGTCCAAAGTGGGGGTAAAAGGGAGGAGGGGGGGGGGCAGATGAAATAGGGTGAAGACTTGGGGTGGAGGGGGTGGGGTCGGGGGTGGGTGGGGGTGGGTGGGATCACAGGTATGACGTCAGGTAAGTGTGGCGTCGGCAGGTTGCATGACAGTCCGTGGGGGAGACACCTGTCGGCTGCTTTGGCTTGGGTTATGCATGACTCGTGGGGATTATGCTTTAAGATTATGGTTTTAGAGATTACATACACACATACATAGATATACACTTGCGTATCTATATCTGTATATCTATATTCATCTATCTATCTAGTGTATATATATTCGTATATGCATATGTATGTATATATATATATATATATATATATATAGTGACACAAACACAATAACGTGTACACAAAGGTGTTTTCCTTTTCATATATATGTTATATATATATATATATATGTATATATATGTGTGTATGTGTGTGTTTGTATACATATGTATATGTATATCTATACATACATAC
>NC_061821.1:9617360-9619860 GCF_019202785.1 Penaeus chinensis
TCAATATAAACTAATGAGATTAAAGTTTAACGTGCAAGCTTGTATATTTTCACTTGGCTACAATCCACACCATACAGTAATAATAATAATCAATAGAATAATAATCTAGTCTAAACAAAACACAAGCACTAAATAAAAAGGGAGAAAATAGAAATTCTCAGTTGCAAATGACACACTAACGAATGAATAAACGATTGTCGAGAGGGAAAATAAGATTGAAGGAGCAATAAATAATGTTGCAGAAGCAGCTGCAACGAAAACCAGCAACACCAGCAACGGGAAGAAAAATATAACGTCACCTAAGTACTTACGGTGAAAATAACGACGATTAAAGAAGTTAAAAAAAAAAACAAAAACTTCCGGTGAAAAGGCGGTCTGCTGGCCATGAATTCAATCCGCACGCGATCTAAGTTGCCAAACATTCATTGCAACGTAAATAAAGATTACAAATTACAAAACATTAAATTATAAACACATAAATAAATCAGAGTATGACAACGACTTGATCAAGTTCGGACAAGTTTCTGGGTGCATGACAACTGCTACCCCCCCTCCCCTCCCCTCCCCTCACTCTCCCTAACCACCCACCTTACCCCTATCTCCCCATTCGCCCCCTCCCCCCTCCGTTCCCCCCCTTACCCCCTTCACCCCCCACCGCGCCTTCCCCCCACGTGGTCCTAGGAGCGACGAGCGATGGTCAGTGTAGATGGCATGCGTAGGCCGTGGTCGAGGGTTATTACGAGTCATGTCCGACTGTCCGTGCATAGGCTTAGTTATACCTCTTTCCTGTCTCTGCCTCTTTTACTGTCTCGAGTATTATCTTTCTATGTCTTTATATATATATATGTATATAAATAAAATATAAAATATATAATATATATAATATATAATATATTATATAAAATATATATATTATATTATATTATTACATATTTATATAATTATATACATTATATAAAACATATATATATAATTATATACATTATATAAAACATATATATATAATCATATAAATAATCATATATATTATATACATTATAAAAAAAAGGAAAAAAAAAAATATAATCACACACACATACACACAAATATATTTATATACATATATATATTTTTATATATATACATATATATATATATATATATATATTTACACACACATACGCACACACACATTATATATATATATAAATATATATATATACATATGAATACGTATATATATATATATATATATATATATATATATATATATATGTGTGTGTGTGTGTGTGTGTGTGTGTGTGTGTGTGTGTGTGTGTATACATATATATATATATATATATATATATATATATATATATATATAAATACACACAAACACGAATGATACCATATAGCCATACACACTTAAACATTGTTCACATATACGTTAACCCTTACAAATACTTAAGGCGAATAATCTCATGCACGAAAAGAATGTCAATGAGAAAAAGCGTAATTTTTCCCTCGGTTTCCCCGGGAACGACCCCCATTACCCCGCGAATGCAGTTATGCCTTTGCAACAAGAACGGAAGCGGATCCTGCATGAGAAGTTCGGCCGTTGCTTCCGCATCATGCAGAGACAAATGCATAAAAGACAGCCAGTGAATGAGACAAATGCAGATAATCTCGTTTGGGGAGAGTAAGTAAGAGAGCAATAAAGCGGAATAACGGGAAATATCAAGGAGAGGAGGTGGCATTAGGCCTAAGAACCTGGAGGAGGAGGAGGAGGAGGAGGAGGAGGAGGAGGACGAGGAGGAGGAGAAGGAGGAAGGGTATTGTTATCGCATATTCATTGCTGGGGACACCTGAAAGACAGCCCTTTTACGAAAGAAAAAAAAAAAAAAACTGTCCTAAATTAGTCCACATTTCCCCATTCCTCATCCCCTCTCCATAACGGAATTCCCCCATTGCTCATACGGGAAAGTCGTAAAAAAAATCTTGAGCATAAATAACACACCGTCAACCCAAGCCGTACTATTACCCTCCATCCGGGCGTCGAGTCGAGGGCGGCGAAGGGGTAGCGCGGAGGTCCCGGAGCCCGACCGCAGCGCACTTACCGGCCTGGGGAATTTCGGGAGGCGATGACCTGTGCCTGGCAGGTATTTCGGCTGCATGTTAACGAGTGTCGTGTCCTCCCGGGCCATCGACTGGCGAACACCGTCGAGACATTTCCCATTATGACTTGCGTAAATCTTCAGTGCTTGTGCTTCATATATTTCGGCTTCTGTTCCAAACGTTTTCCTTTCTCGGAATTGAAGCACGAGACCAGACCTTGCTTGGCCTTTCTTTGCCGAGAGGAGGATGTGGAGCACCACGTGGAGTAGCAGCCTACCCCCTCGTCCCTCTCCCATCCTACCCCCCGCTACCCCTCTCTTACCCCCCCTCCCCTTCCCGCGGCTAAGTGACGTGGGGCTTGTAAACACCTTTATGTGTGTGTTTGTCTACGGTTCTTGGCGGCTCGCGAGATTAATGTTGTTCC
>NC_061821.1:9629860-9637360 GCF_019202785.1 Penaeus chinensis
TATATATATATATATATATATATAAACTCTCGGTGACTGAAAGAAAAACATAAACCCCCCAAAAAAAGAAAAAGAAGAAAAAAAAACGACGCTAATTACGCTCTCCATATGACAAAGCGAGTGTGAGTAGAAGCGACGTGATAAAAGACGATGTAAATGAACGAGTGACATTAAAGGTACGAAGGACGGACGGAGGGAGAGGCTGATGGGAATGGATGGAAACATTAAAGGAATTTATGTGAAGGAGTAATTGGAAAGGGGGAGGGGGAGGGGGGAGGGGAGGGGAGAGGTGTGTGTGTGTGTGTGAGGAGGGGAGGGGGAGGGGGAGGGGGAGGGGAGGGGGAGGGGAGGGGAGAGTGTGTGTGTGTCTGTGAGGAGGGGAGGGGGAGGGGAGGGGAGGGGAGGGGAGGGGAGAGGGTGTGTGTGTGTCTGTGAGGAGGGGCAGGGGAGGGGAGGGGGTGTGTGTGTGAGAAGGGGAGGGGAGGGGTGTGTGTGTGAGGGAGGGGAGGGGAGAGGGTGTGTGTGTCTGTGAGGAGGGGAGGGGAGGGGAGGGGAGGGGTGTGTGTGAGAAGGGGAGGGGAGGGGTGTGTGTGTGAGGAGGGGAGGGGAGGGGTGTGTGTTTCTGTGAGGAGGGGAGGGGAGAGGGTGTGTGTGTGTCTGTGAGGAGGGGGGAGGGGAGGGGTGTGTGTGTGTGAAGAGGGGGGGGGGAGGGAGTAGGAATCCACCGGAGTGACAGGTCTCTATGTCTGGCGGAATTCAGATGAGGAAGGAAAAAAAAAAGATGCTTTAGTAATGGCTATGATTATGGATTGCATGCACGCACGATCACACGGCACAACACATGGATTGCATGCATTCCGTACGTGTACATGCAATACACACAGACACACATACATACCAACACACATATACGCGAACACTCAAAAAAGGTAAACAAGTAAACAGAAAAACACGGAAACAAACACAAACACACACAAAGGTAAACAAACAAACAAAAGGCCACGGAAACAAACACACAAACATAAACAAACACATAAAGTACATACACGCACACACATAAAGGTAAACAAACAAATATACCAAGACCACGGAAACAAACACACAAAAAAACACAGGTAAACAAACAAATAAATTAAACCACGCTAAAAACACAAACAATCACACACGTACACACAAAGGTAAACAAACACGCGCGCAAACAACCAACCAAACACGCACGCAAACATGCAAGCAACCAAACACGCACGCAACCAAGCAAACCCACACGCAACCAAGCAAACACGCACGCAAAACAAACAAACCAGCAATAAATAATCCACTTATTACCTCCGCCTTTCCCACTCCGTTAATTCATTTGTCCTTCGCCGGCTGAAGATAAATCCAGCAACACTTTCCCGTGATGCTGATTCGCGCTTCGTTAATGGACCCATTTGTCTTCAGTGGGTGTTTCTAGGAGGCGTTTTAGCCTATTTTTCGAAAGGAAAGTTTTAGGATTTGTTTTCGTTTTTTTTTTTTTTTTTTGAGGAGGGGGGGAGGGGTGATTTTATCCTCTTTTGGATGTTGTTCGATTTTTTTTGTTTTTTTTCTTGTAGGTTTGTTTGTTTTTTTGTATTGTTGCTGCGCGCGCGCAAACACACACACACAGACACATACATACATATATATATATAGCTAAATATCTATATATCTATCTATCTATTTTCATACATACATACATATATATATGTGTGTGTGTGTGTGTGTGTGTGTGTGTGTGTGTGTGTGTGTGTGTGTGTGTGTGTGTGTGTGTGTGTGTGTGTGTGTGTGGTTGTGTGTGTGTTTGTGTGTGTGTGCACACATACACACATATACGCACTTATAAAAAAGGGTGAGTGTGTGTGTTTGATGTGTTGCTAAATCAGTTTGTCAAAGGCATTGCCTTTGTACCTCTACCGAGAAATTTCTTGTTTTCCTATCAATTAGAATATATTTAGCTGAGCTGAGCTTACGTAAATGAAAGTTTACTTATGAAAGGGAAAGGGCAAACGAAGGAGAAATGATAATGCATAGATATAAAAAAAACGGACATCCTTACATGCATAAATACACAAGTAAATACATAGACACATACTCTCTCTCTCTCTCATACACACACACACATACACACACACACACACGCACACACACACACACACACACACACACACACACACACACACACACACACACACACACACGCACGCACACACACACACACACACACACGCACGCACACACACACAAACACACACACATACACACACACACACACACAAACACACACACATACACACACACACACACACACAAACACACACACATACACACACACACACACACACTATATATATATATATATACATATACACATACATATACACACATATCCATATCCTCTTCTGCATTTTCGTCCTTAGTCTGTATTTACCTCGTTCCTCTCCCTCTTCCCTCCTTCCCAACTCTCCCCACGCGTCTTTTTAAAACATCGCATTTTCCTCCTCCCTTCCTCTTTATTTTTCCTTAATATTTAAGCGAGAAAACATTATCTCAGACGAGCAGGTACAAGGACAATGCCTTTTAACTTATTCCTTTTTTTTTTTTCCTTGTCTTCTCTTTCGTCTCAACTTTCTTACATTACTTCGGGGGAAAAGGGAATTGTGAAGGGAGGAGGTGAGGGTAAAAAGAGAGGGTGGGGGGTAGGGAAGAGGGGGGGGGAGAGGAAATGGGAGCAGGAGGAGAGTAGGATAAGGCAAGAGAGGAGAAGAATGAGAAGATGAACTGAAGGTGGGAGAAGTTTATGAGAAATGATGTGAAGAGAAGTTACGGGAAATGAAGGTAAGGGAAGTTTTGGGAAATGAAGGTAAGGGAAGTTACGGAAAATGAAGGTAAATTAAGTTATGGGAAATTAAATTAAGGAAAATTATGAAAAATGAAGGTAAAATAAGTTATGGAAAAATAAGGTATAGGAAGTTATGGACATTTAAAGTAAAGGAAGTTATGAGAAATTAAGGTAACGGAAATTATGAAAAATTAAGGTAAATGAAGTTATCAAAAAATAAGGTAAGGGAAGTTATAGGAAATAAAAGTAAGGGAAATTCAGCGAAAGGAATGTAAGGGAATTTATGAGAAATGCAGGTAAACGAATTTAGGGGAAATGGAGGGAAAGAGAAAGGGAAGATGAAGCGAAAGTAAATGAGATTATGGAAAAAAAACAAAAAACGGAAAGGGAAGGGAAGGCAAGAAATCCAGAAGAGAGGGAAGGCAAGAGAGGTTATTGATAAACGAAGAGAAATACAAGAAAATAAGATAAGAGAAAGGGAAGACATGAGAAAGTACGGAAAAGAGAAACAGAAATTAAAAAGAAAGCAAGAGAGGAAGCGACAAAGAGGGTGAGACAGAGGAAGAAAAATCAAAGGGAAAAAATAAAGGAAGATAAAGAAAGAAACAAAGAGACAAAGCGAGAAAGGAAAGAAAGAAAGAAACAAAGAAAGAATAAAAAAAAAAAACAAGAAAGGGGAAGAAAGGGAGATAAAAAAGGAGGATGGAAAATAAATCACCAAATAGAAATAAAAAGCAAATGATAAACGAAAAAAAGCGAGAAACAAAGACAGAGAAATGAGAAAATAACAACAACAACAAAAAATAGCAACAAGAAAATACGAAGAACGAATTAGGAAAGAACCTCGAAAACCAGAAGACGGACAGACAGAAAAGGCGATGAAAGAGAGAAAGAGAAAGGGACGGAAAAGCGGGAGGGAGAGAGGAAAGAGGGGGGGGGGGCAGGGGGGGGTTAGGAAAGTAGGGTGATATCTCAGGTGTCTAAGGGAGAATCTAGGGTCCCGAACACGAGGTCAGGGGAGGGTCAAGGGTCAAGGAGAAGAGAGTCAAGTGGGAGGGGCAAGAGGCAAGGGGTAGAATCGAGGGCTCAGGGCAAGAGGTCAGGGAAAGGGCAAGGGATAGGGGCAATAGGTCAGCAGAGAATCTAAGATCCAGGACAAGAGGTCAGGGGAAAATCTAAGATCCAGGGGCAAGAGGTCAGGGGAGAATCTAAGATCCAGGGCAAGAGGTCAGGAGAAGAGCAAGGGATAGCGGCAAGAGGTCAGGGGAGAATCTAAGATCCAGGACAAGAGGTCAGGGGAGAATCTAAGATCCAGGACAAGAGGTCAGGGGAAAATCTAAGATCCAGGGGCAAGAGGTCAGGGGAGAATCTAAGATCCAGGGCAAGAGGTCAGGAGAAGAGCAAGGGATAGCGGCAAGAGGTCAGGGGAGAATCTAAGATCCAGGACAAGAGGTCAGGGGAGAATCTAAGATCCAGGACAAGAGGTCAGGGGAAAATCTAAGATCCAGGGGCAAGAGGTCAGGAGAAGAGCAAGGGATAGGGACAAGAGGTCAGGGGAAAATCTAGGATCCAGGGGCAAGAGGTCAGGGGAGGATGTAGGGCCCAGGGGCAAGGGGCAAGGGGCGTGCACAGCGAGTGGCGGAGACGCGTCAATGTGAGCTCCGACACTCCATTACCGTTGACCTTCGCGTCATGTTCCCCGGTTGCAGAGAAGCATGCCTTGATTTATCGTAATTGCATCTCTTATACTCCTCTTTGGTCTTGCTTGTTTTCTTATTTTTGCGTTTTCTTTGTCTGCTTTTTTTTTTTGTCTTTGTCTGTGTTTGTTTGTTTGTTTGTTTCTCTCTCTCTCTCTCTCTTTTTCTTTCTTTCTTTCTTTCTTTCTTTCTTTCTTTCTTTCTTTCTTTTCTCTCTCTCTCTCTCTCCTTCCTTCCTTATCACTAGCTCTCTCGCTCGCTTCCTCTATCTGTCTATCTATCTATCTACGTCTCTCTCTCTCTATCTCCGCTCCCCCCCCCCCAAAAAAAAAAAAAACACACGAAAAAAAAAATCATAATATATCCCAGAAGAAACGTCCTTCATTTGGGGAGCAATTGACTTCGCATTTCGGGATCTAATCGAAGTCGACGAAACAAAAGGCACATCATACTTCGCGCAGAGGGAGGGGGGAGGGTGGTGGGGGGTGGGGGAGGGGGAGTAGGGGCGGCGAACGGGTCTTGTGTCAGTGGAGAAAAGGAAGGAAGAGAGGGAAAGTGGGAGGGAAGGAGGGATTGAAGGAAGAAAGGGTGGGAAGGGAAGGAAGGAAGGGAGGGAGGGAGGGAGAGTGGGAAGGAGGGAGGGAAGAAAGGGTGGAGAGGACGAGTGGGACGGAGGGAGGGAGGGAGAGTGGGACGGAGGGAGGGAGGGAGAGTGGGACGGAGGGAGGGAAGGACGGAAGGAGGGAAGGAAGAAAGGGTGGAGAGGACGAAGTCGTCAAGAGGGAGGGAGGGGAAGGAGCGAAGAAACGAAGGAGGGAAGGAGTGTTGCAGTGGAAGAAGGAGAGGAAAGAGAGAGGCAGAGAGGGTAGGAAGGAGGGAAGGAGGATTGGAGGAAAGAAAGAAGGGAGCTAGGAAGGGCAGATGAGAAAATATTAAACAGACAGAAAGACACAACAACACACCACACACACACACAACAAACATATATTTTATACATACATAATATTCATATATAACCACATATAAATATATATGTATATATTATATTTTATATATGTATATACACTATATATACTTATTATATACATATATACCATATATATACATATATATGTATTAACATATCATATATAATTATATATATATTATCTATACTATATAGATATACGAGATAGAGAGAGGAGAGAGGGAGAGAGAGACGAGGGAAGAGAGAGAGACGAGAGCGGAGACGAGAGAGAGAGAAAGAAGGGTGACGAGAGAGAGAGTGAGGAGATGAGTGAGAGAGAGAGAGAGGAGTAGAGAGAGAAGGGAGGACGAGAGAGAGAGAGAGAAGATAGACGAGTGAGAGAGAGACAAGAGGAGAGACGAGGAGAGAGAGAGAGAGAGAGAGAGAGAGAGAGTTGATGAGAGAAGGAGAGAGACGACGAGAGAGAGAGTTGATCGAGAGAGAGAGAGAGGGAGTTTCCAAAAATCATTAAAAACACATCCCGCTCGACACAGTAAGCAGATCTTCACCTTTTCTTCCTATATTATCATATTCCTCCTCATTCTGCTCATAAAATCATTTTCAATTCCACCATCGCTCTCATATTCCATCCGAGTTCGTAAAATCGCACTTAAGGAGGGAGTGTTTTCCCTATAGACGTCACCACCCATTACGTGTGACGTCACCAATCCCTTCCTCATAATGCCCGTGGTGTGACGGTGGGGTGATCGTCTTACTGCCAGCCCAATTCCCAATTCCATGTGACAGTGAGGATGAGAAATCCCCCTCCCCCCCCCCGCCCCCCGACGTTATCGTTTCTCCCTCTCGTTGTGGCGTCAGTCCTGTCCTACTTTTTCTCGCCGCAAATATACGAGTTTCGTCACCATGGATGTAGAAATGTTTATAAGGGATGCGTAGCTACAGAATCGTATTTGGTCAATACACAGATAAATGATTAAGTCGTCTAATGAATCAGTAAGTGTATAAATAAATAAATTAGAATATATGTCTGTCTCTTTCTTATCGATCTATCGGGCTGTTTGTTGTTTGTCTGTTTGTAGATATGGCTGTCGTATGTCTGTCTATCTGGTCTGTACTGTCTGTCGGGCTGTATGTCGGTCTGTAGGTCGGTCTATCAGTATGTCTGTCGTCGTCTGTCTGTTCTGCGATCTGGTCTGTCTGTCAGTCGGTCTGTCGTGTCGGGCTGGCTGTCTGGCGGGTTTTCTGTAGGTCCGGTCTGTCTGTCTGTATGGCTGTCTGTTTGCAGGGTGGTGGGCTTGTAATTATGTGGGTGTGGGGTGGCTATATTTCGGTTTTGAGGGGATGGTATATAGTCACATTATCATGGGCATGTGACTGGACCACTGTGTGTCGTGTTGGTGTGTGTGGGTTTGCTGTTGGTTTTTGTTGAGCACTGTTGTGTTTGTAAAAACCACAAAAAATAAAGGGGGGGTTGAAGAGGGTATGTGCGAAACTGGGGAGAGATTGGAGGGTGAGAGAGAGAGAGAGAGAGAGAGAGGAGAGTGAGGGAGAAGGCAGAGAGGAGAGGAGAAGGGAGAGAGAGAAGGAGAGAGAGAGAGAGAGGAGAGGGAGCGAGAGCAGAGAGATGAGGAGAGAGGGATCGAGAGCGCGAGAGAGAGAGAAGAGAGAGAGAGAGAGAGAGAAGGAGAGAGAGGAGAGAGAGAGAGAGAGAGAGAGAGCGAGGGAGAGAGAGAGAGAGAGGAGAGGAGAGAGAGAGAGAGCAGAGAGAGAGACGGAGAGAGAGAGAGGGAGAGTGAGAAAGAGAACGAAGGAGAGAGCCACGAGAGAAGAGAGAAAGAAGGGAGAGAGGGAAGAGAGAGGGAAAGAAGTCGAGAGAGAAGAGGGAAAGCAAGCGAGAGAGAGAGAGAGCAGGCAGAGAGAGGGGGCGAAGGAGAAGAGAGAGAGAAAGGAGATAGCGAAAGGTCGAGAGAGAGTAGGCA
>NC_061821.1:9649860-9657360 GCF_019202785.1 Penaeus chinensis
GGGGGGATAACGGCAGTAAGTTAAAAGGTGATAAGAGAGAAAACAAAAATAAAAATGAAGTGAGAGAGAGAGATAGGACGATATATATATATATATATATATATATATATATATACATATACATACACAGACATACATATATATGTAAATTAATAAATAAACAAAGAAATAGATAAATAAATGAATTAACAAATAGCGAGGTTGATGGTGATAGAGCTAGAGAGATAGACAGCTAAATACAGAGAGAGAGCGAGAGAGAGAGAGAGAGAGAGAGAGAGAGAGAGAGAGAGAGAGAGAGAGAGAGAGAGAGAGAGAGAGAGAGAGAGAGAGAGAGAGAGAAGGAAAGAAAGAGGAAGTGAGAGACAGAAATACAGACAGACAAAGCGAGGCAAATATAATACAAATAACACACATAATATATAAGAAATACAATAAATAACTGTAAAGGCTTAATAACAGTAAACATAAGTAAAGTAATCGAAGCGAAGAAAGCATTGTAAAAGAGAAAAGAAACTTTAGGAAAAGGAGAGGAAAGATGAGATAGAAGGAGAGGGAGATTTAGATATAGCTCGGCCAAGAGAAAGAGAAAGAATGAGAGAAAGAGAGAGAGAAAGAGAAAGAGAGAGAGAGAGAGAGAGAGAGAGAGAGAGAGAGAGAGAGAGAGAGAGAGAGAGAGAGAGAGAGAGAGAGAGAGAGAGAGAGAGAGAGAAAAAAAAGAGAGAAGAGAAAGAGAGAGAGAGAGAGAGAGAGAGAGAGAAAGAGAAAGAGGGAGTCAGAATGAAAGAGGGAGGAGACAGAGGCAGAGACAGACAGACAATCAGACAGACAAACAGACAGAAACTAGAATACAGAAACATACTAGGCGGAAAACTTTCTACAAGGACCGGAAATGTGTTTGGAAATGCTCGCGACTTCATGATGCTTTGTCGGTTGATACGAGCAGGCTGGGAGGCCGCGCTTGTGTGTGTGTTTGCGTGTGTGTGTGTGTGTGTGAGGGCGTGTGTGTATGTGTGTGTGTGTGTGTGTCTGCGTGTGTGTGTATGTGTGTGAGGGCGTGTGTGTATGTGTGTGTGTGTGTGAGGGCGTGTGTGTGTGTGTGAGGGCGTATGTGTATGTGTGAGGGCGTGTGTGTATGTGTGTGTGAGGGCATGTGTGTATGTGTGTGTGAGGGCGTGAGGGCGTGTGTGTATGTGTGTATGAGGGCGTGAGGGCGTGTGTGTATGTGTGTGTGTGTGTGTGTGTGTGTGTGTGTGTGTGTGTGTGTGTGTGTGTGTGTGTGTGTGTGTGTGTGTGTGTGTGTGTGTGTGTGTGTGTGTGTGTGTGTGTGTGTGTGTGCGTGTGTTGTAAGAGGAGGAGGCGAGTGTTTATGCCTGACGAGAAATGTGTCACACGGATAGAGTAAACTGATATTAAATAATATGCAAATCAGAATCAGCTGGGTATATAAAAATAACTTTATCTTCTTCATATTTCTATTTTTTGTTCTCTTCTTCCTTTTTATCCAGTTAACTCTATTCTCTCTCTTTATTTGTGGTTCAATACATCATCAATAGTCTCTCTTTCTTTATCTCTCTCTCTTTCTCTCTCTCTCTCTCTCTCTCTCTCTCTCTCTCTCTCTCTCTCTCTCTCTCTCTATCTCTCTCTCTCTCTCTCTCTCTCTCTCTCTCTCTCTCTCTCTCTCTCTCGCTCGCTCTTCTCTCTCTCTCTCTCTCTCTCTCTCTCTCTCTCTCTCTCTCTCTCTCTCTCTCTCTCTCTCTCTCTCTCTCTCTCTCTCTCTCTCTCTCTCTCTCTCTCTCTTCTCTCTCTCTCTCTCTCTTTCCTCTCTCTCTCTCTCTCTCGCTCTATCTCGCTCTCTCTCTCACTCTCTCTCTCTCTCTCCTCCTCTAAATCCTCTTTTCTCCATCTTCTTTTCTCTCCATCCCTTCTCTCTCTCTCTCTCGCTCTTCCGCCTCTCCTCACCTCTCTCTCTTGGTTCTCTCTCCCTCCGTCTCTCTCTCTCTCTCTCTCTCCTTCTCTCTCTCATCTCTCTCTCTTCTTCTCTCTCCTTTTCTCTCTCATATCTCCCTCCTCCCCTCTTTCTTCCTCTCTCCCTGCCTCTTTCTCTCTCTCTCTCTCTCTCTTCTCTCTCTCCTCTCTCCTCTATCTCTCCCTCTCCCTCTTCTCCTCACTCTCTCCTCTCTCTTTCTCGTCTTCCCCTCATCTTCCGCTCATCCTCTCACCTCCTCTCCCCCCCCTACGAAAACCACCTCTCCATCTCACCGCGCTTTTCTCCCCACTCCCCCTTTTCCACCCCTAAATCCCTTTTTTTTTCTCTCTCTTCCTCCCCACTTTCCCCCGTCCTTTCCCCTCTCCCACCCTCCTCTCCCCTCCCTCCCTTCCCCCCCTTTTCTTCGCTCTCTCCCTCTAACCTTTTCCGTTTCCCATCTCTCCTCTCTTCCTCCCTTCCCCCTTTCCTCTCTCCTCTCTCATCTCTTCCTCCCCTTCTCCTCTCCTCATCTCTTCCCCTCACCTCGCTCCGCTCTTCTCCCTCTCCTCCCCACTCTCTCTTCTCTTCCATCTCTCCTTCCAACTCTCTCTCCTCTCTCTCACTCCCCTCTCCCCTTTACGCTCTTCGTCTCTCGCATCTCCTTTCCCCCCTTCTCTTCCTCATCTCTCCTCTCTCTTTCTCTTCCCCTCCCCTCTATCTCTCCTCTTCCGCTCTCATCTCTCCTCTCTATCCCTCCTCCTCTCTCTCCTCTCTCTCGCTTTCCTCGTCTCTCTCTCTTCTCTCTCTCTTTCAAAAACCTCACTCCCTCTCCTCTCTCTCTCACTCACTCCTCTTTCACTTTTCTCTTCTCCTTCTCTCCCCTCCTCTTCTCTCGCCTCTCAATCTCTCCCCCTCTCTCGTCCATCTCTCTCTTTTCCCTCTCTCTCCATCTCACCATCATCTATCTCTCTCTCTCTCTCTCTCTCTCTTCCCTCATCTCTGCTCTCTCTCCTCTCGCTCGCCTCTTTCTCTCTCGCTCAATCTCTCTCCCCTCTCTCTCCTCTCTCTCCCCCTTTTCTCTCTCCCTCCTCTCGTCTCTCCTCATCTCTCCCTCTTCTCTCTCTCCTTCTCTCGCTCTCTCCCCCTTCTCTCTCCCTCTTCTTCCTCCTCTCTCTCCCCTCTTCTCTCCCTCTCCTCTCTCTCTTCTCTCTCTTCTCTCCTCTTTATCTCTCTTTTCTATTCTTCGCTTCCCCTCTCTCTTTCTCTCTCATCTCGACTTTCCTTCTCTCCTTCTCTTTCTCTCCTCTCCCTCCCTCCTCTCTCTCTTCCTCTCCTCTCCCCTCCTCTCTTCTCTCTCCTCTCACCCTCTCTCTCTCTCTTTCTCCCCCTCTCTCTCACCTTCTCTCTCTCGCTCTCACATTACTCTCTCCCCTCTCATCTCAATCTCTCTCTCTCCTCTTTCCCCCTCTTCTCTCTCTCTCCCTCTCTCCTCTCGCTTTATCTCTCTTTTCTACGCTCTCTCTCATCTCTTTCATCTCTCCTCTCTTTCTCTCTCTCTCCTCCTTCTCTCACTCTCTCTCCCTCTCTCCTCTCTCGCTCTCTCTCCTCTCCTCATCTCTATCTTCTCCTCTCTCCCATCTCTCTCTCTCTCTATCTCTATCTTCTTCTATCTTCTCATTCTCTCTCTATCTATCTCCTCCTCTCTCTTCTCTCTTACTCTCTCCTCTCTCTCTCTCTCTCTCCTCTCTCTCTCTCTCTCTCTCTCAACTCTCTCCTCTCTCTCTCGTCTCTCACTCTCTCTCTCTCCTCTCTCTCTCTCATCTCTCTCTCTCTCCTCATTCTCTCTCTCTCTCTCTCTCTTTCTCTCTCTCTCGCTCTCACCCTCTCGCTCTCTCTATCACTCTCATCTCCTCCTCTCTCTCCCTCTCTATCGTCTCTCTCTCTTGTCTCTCTCTCTCTCTCTCTCTATCTCACTCTACTCTATCGATCTCTCCGTCTATCATATTTCCCCCTCTATCTATCTTCTACTATCTCTATCTCTCTATCTATCCTATCTCTCTCTCTTCTTTCTCTCTCTCTCTCTCTCTCTCAATGTCTCCTCATCTCTATCATCCTCTTCTCTCACCCTTCTCTCTCCTCTCTCCTCTCTCTCTCTCTCATCTCTCTCTCTCTCGTTCCTCCTCTCATCCATCCTCTCCCCTCTCTCTCTCTCTCTCGTCCCTCTCATTCTCTCCTCTCTTCATCATCTCTCTCTCACCTCTCTCTCATCTCGCTCTCTCTCCTCTTTAATCCCTCTCTTCTATCGCTTTCTCTCTCTCTTTCTCTCTCTCTTCCTCTCTTCCTTCTCTCTGCTCTTTCCTCCCCCTCTCTCCTCTCTCTCATCTCTCTCTCTCTCTCTCTCTCCTCTCGTCGATCTCTCTCTCTCTCTCTCCTCTCTCATCTCTCATCTCATCTCTCTCTCGCTCTCTCTCACTCTTATCTCTTCTCTCTCACTCTCCTCTCTCTCTCTTCTCTCTCTCCTCTCTCTCTCTTCTCTCTCTCTCTCTCTCGCTTTTCTCTCTCTCTTCATCCTTCCTCTCTCCTCTCTTCTCTCCTCTCTCTCTCTCTCTCTTCTCTCTCTCTCCTCTCCTCTCCTCCTCTCTCCCCCTCATCTCTCTCTCGCTATCTAATCATACTATTATTAATATATCCTCTATCTATCTATCTATCTATCTCCATATCTACTATCTATCTATCTCCTCCCCCTCTCTCTCTTCTCTCTCTCTCTCCTCAATCTCTCTTCTCTCCTCTCTCTCTCTCTCTCTCTCTCTCTCCTCTCCCCTCCTCTCTCTCTCTCTTCTCTCTCTCTTCTCTCTCTCTCCTCTCTTCTTCTCCTCTTCCCTCGTCCTCTCTCCTCTCATCTCTCTCTCCCCCTCTCTCTCTCTCACCCTCTCTCTCTCTCTCTCTCTCCTCCCCTCTCTCTCACTCTTCAACCTTCTCTCTCTCTCTCTCTCCTCTCTTCCCCTCTCTTCTCTCTCTCTCTCTCTCTCCCTTCTCTCTTCTCTCTCTCCCTCTCGTCTCCTCTATCTTCTTCTTCTCTTTCTCTCTCTCTCTCTCTCTCATCTCTCTTCTCTTCTCTCTCTCTCCTCCTTCTCTCTCTCTCTCTCTCTTCCTCTCTCTCTCTCTACTCTCTCTCCTCTCTCTTTCCTCTCTCTCCTCTCTCCTCTTCTCTCTTCTCTCCTCTCACTTCCATCATCTCCTCTCTCTCCCCTCTCTCTCTCCTCCTCCACTCTCTCCGCTCTCTCCTCCTCTCTCTCTCTCTCTCTCTCTCTCCCCAAATCTCTCTCCTCTCTCTCTCCATAATTTAATTCCTATTCCTTCCATTTCCTTTCCTCTTCCCACTTCTCCCCTCGGCCTGCCATTTCCTCATTCGTCCCCAACCTGCTCCTATCCCCTCCTCTTTATTTCCTTCAATTTCTATTTCTCTTCCGTTTCTCACCTGCTCCCCCTATTCCATTTCCTTTCCCCTCTTCTCTCTCCTCATGCCCCTCTTTTTTGCACCGTTTCTCCCTCACCTTTCTGTCTCTACCTTTTTATCTCCACCTCCCATTCCCCTTTCTTCTATAATCTTCCTTGCCAGTCTTCTTCCTCCTTTTCTGTTCTCTATCCCTTTTCTCTTCGTATTTCCTATCGCCCCCTTCTTCTCACTGTTGGCTCTACCCTTCATTCGTTTCTCCCTAACACTTTTCTCCCTTCCCCTCATCCTAATCTACGCCCCCTTCCCCTTTCCTACACACTCCTCATCCTCACTCATAGCCACGTCCCCTCTCCCCTATCCTAGATTCTCCTCACCCTCATTCTTAGCCACGCCTCCTCCCCCTCACCCACACTCTCATTATCCATACTCCTCCTCTAAACTCTCTTATTCCTAGCCACGCCCCCCTCTTCTAGACTCCCCTTACCCTCACTCCGAGCCACGCATTCTCTTTTAGACACTCCTCACCCTCACTCCTAGCCACGCCCCCTTTCCTAGACTCCCCTCACCCTCATTCCTAGCCACGCCCCCTCTTCTAGACACTCCTCACCCTCACTCCGAGCCACGCATTCTCTCCTAGACACTCTCCATCCTCACTCCTAGCCACGCCCTATCTCTCCCCCCACCCTGTCCCCCCACCCCCGACCCCCTCGTGAGGCCGCGGCACAGCCTTAGCTCGCGTCCTCCGATCTGTGGGCGCCGCATTATGTCACGCAGGTTTACACAAGGTCTGGTCGTGGAGGTGAGACACTACATACATTACCTGGATTAAGGCGACGTCGTTGTGCCCAACAGGACACGAGGACACAACAGTTGGAGTCGAAAGAAGGGCACAGGAGATTCCAAGAGCAGAACATGAGGACACAACAGGAGTCGAGAGCAGGACGCGAGGACACAAGAAGATTCGCGAATAGGGTACGAGGACACAAGAGGATTCGAGAGTAGATCACAAGGACACAGGGCGACAAGATAATGAAACAGGATATTTGTGTATCTGCATCATAAGCAGTTCCCTTTATGTCATCATTACTATTACTACTAGGTTTATTTGACCTTTGATAATGCGAATGACTATACGAAGAAACTCGACTTTTACGACGAAATAATATGAAATCTAAAGTAAAGGGATATATGTTAGAAGATGCTAGGTTGGCAATCTGCACTCATGGTCAATCACATGATCTCATAGATTAAGTAAAAGAGGATCACAGACAGAGAGAGATAGAGAAAGGGAAGAAAACAAGAAAACAAATATCTCTTTACTTTAGAAAGAGAGGAAGAGGGAGGAGACGAATGGGAAGAGAAAAGTGAACGAGAAAGAGAAAGGGAGAGAGAGTGAGAGGGAGGAGAGGAATGGGAAGAGAAAACTGAACGAGAAAGAGAAAGGGAGAGACAGAGAGAGGGAGGAGAGGGGTTGGGAAGAGAAAAGTGAACGAGAAAGAAAGGGAGAGAGATTTTTTTTCAACAAATTAATTTCAGTTATATATATATATATATATATATATATATATATATATATATATATATATATATATAAAACTGAAGTTCATATATTTAATTGAGAAATAAAAAAAATTGACTGACCGATGTGTCGCCAGTAAGGCAACATAAGAGTGTGCCATGACACAATTAGCATAAAAATGATAGTCTGATGTTTTAAAGTGTTGTTAGCCCCTGTTGTGCTATAGATACGTGGGATCAACTTTTTGAACCATGCAACAGTCGTGTGACTTATAAATGCCTGGCGTAGATTATGAATGCTGATTAGCGAGGCAGAGAAGGTGCTCGGGTCACCTTGAGTGATAAGACTGTACAAACATGACGGGCATTTTTTTTATATAAGGTATGTGATATTATACTGTATAAATGTATAAGTATATGTGTAAATATGTATTTAAATGAATGTATCTATATGGACATACTGTCTATCTATCTAACTGTCTGTTTGTCTAACTATTAGCCCTTTCTATGTCTCAGTCTCTTTCTCTCTCTCTCTCTCTCTCTCTCTCTCTCTCTCTCT
>NC_061821.1:9662360-9674860 GCF_019202785.1 Penaeus chinensis
AAAATGAACTCGGCCTCGGATTCCGAACATCTTTAGAACGAACGACAGAGTGTGTGAGTGAGACAAAGAGAAGTTCAGCGGAGAGGGAAGGAGAGAGAGAGGGAGAAGGGAGGGAGGAAGGGAAGGGAGGGAGGAAGACGGGGGAGGGAGGAAGGGAGGGCGGTGGGTGACCGTGTCGACGAAGGGCATCGTTCAAGGCAATAACGTCCTGTGTGTTCCATGACTGAATAGCACAGAGCGTAGGTGTACTGTGAGATAATCAGTTTTGCACGGTGGCCTTTGTAGCCGACGGTCGAGTTTCAAAGCTTGACCTACTTAAACTATGTTGCTGTGAAAAGGATTAATGTAATGAGTAACTGTGATGATGTGTTTTTGTAAATATGAATTTAAAAAAGATATGTCTATCGCTTTCTTTAAAAGGAGATTAAGCAGATCGCAATCACTAATATGTATTCTGAAACCTTACCGAGGGCGAATCCGTGGAAGATAGACCTACCACCATTTCCCACACAAACTCGTGCCTTTTCCTCCCCAACATCAGATAATCCAGAGAAACTGCAGCCCGTTAATTGGTATAATTCCCATCGTCCGAACAGCCAGTACAAGGCCACAGCGAGGAAGTCTACAGTTCATACATCCCCGCCTCTCTCTCTCTCCGCCTGGCTGCTCCCACGTGGTCCCTCGCGCCGGCTTATTTTCAGTCCCGCTTACATAATACATTCGGGCTTATTTCGGCTTCCCATTTGCCCTCCTTGCTACGAGGGTTCACTTCTATAACAAATCTCGGTTCAGTCTCGCTCGTGGAAGAGGTGGTTTGAACCGCGTGTCTTTTTGCTCGCTGATTTTTCGGGCTTTGGTCCTTGATGAGGGAGGGCGAGCGCGCGGTGAGCTGAGTACACCACAGCGCCTTTGTTCTTAACCTGATCTCGTCTCTCGGTGTGTGCTGGTCAGGCACACGAGAATACATGGCGTGTACATACATGTATGAGTGTGTGAGGGGAGAATAGTATGCTGCATGTGTTTGTGTGTGTGTGTGTGTGTATGTATGTATATATATATATATATATATATATGTGTGTGTGTGTGTGTGTGTATGTATGTATATATATATATATATATGTGTGTGTGTGTGTGTGTGTGTGTGTGTGTGTGTGTGTGTGTACATATATGTATATATATGTGTATATGTATATATATACATATATATGTATATATATGGCCGGTTTTGATTATATCTTCGTCAAAAATACATGTATTTCTGAAAAAAATCTAATAGAGATCGGGCAAATACATCTCTTGCATTGTGAAAATATTAATTCTCATTCATATCTTTTCAACATGTCATAATTGATACTTTTCATATATATATATATATATATAAACACACACACACAAACAAACACACACACACACACACACACACACACACACATATATATATTTCTATATATACACACAATATTTATATATATATATATACATATATATACATACACATACATACATACATACATGCATGCATGCATGCATACTTGTATGCATGCATGCATGCATGCATACATGCATACATACATACGTATACGTACTGCGTGTGTGTGTGTGTGTGTGTATATGTATATATATACATATATACATATATACATGTACATGTACAGCATAAACAGCAGCCCTAATCTGAGACAAGCGATCGGTGTTAGCACCAGGTTAAGGTGTCTGTTCGCCGGTGTTGAGAGGCGGCGCCCCGACAGGAGGCCAAGGTTTATCACCTTGGTGATGTTTAAACCAGAAGGATGTGCCAGAGCCGCTGTCGGGTCATTCGCGAGACACCTTTAGGACACGCTACGGACACAGGAGTACCGGTAATCTAAGGAAACCATTAGAAACTCGAGACAACGAAGAGACCAGAAGGACCCACAAAGGTCACTGTGAAGACACTCGGAGTTATGAAGACGGGCGGAAGGGGCGGGGGTGAGGGGAGGGTCGTGGCGCTTGCACTATTACGAGCAGCAAATTTGCATATTGCCAGGAAATAATCGGCAGCAGAGGAAATGGGTGAGTGCAGCCTTCAGGAGAGCACTTGCCCTCGGGGGTTCGTGGCGCGGAGAGCTATGAGGGCGGGCGTTGGAAGGGCGGGGGAGCCAGGGGTGGGAGGAAGGTAGGGGAGGGAGGGATGCATAGGTCCAGGGCAAGGTTAGGGGGCTTGAGGCAATGTATATGGGAGGCGGTGTTGTCACCCCTGCCAAGGTTAGCGGACCAAGTAATGAGCATGTGCGGTTTTAATTTACTGAAAACCTCTCTCCTGGGAGCGGGGAAGTACGCGTGTACACTGTACAGTTTGAGTAAGTCTTTACGACAGGACATAAAAGCACGTTACACTCACGAGAAATCTGTCTTTATCGTACAAATGCTTGTCGTCTCCTCATTTGTGTGTTGATGTCCCTTGCGTAGGCGATTTATGGTATTCACTTAAACCTCGGCCTTCATTTATGTGCGAATAGTAAGTTTACACTAAATGAATAATGATAGTAACAGAGCTCTTATACAGCCGAACACACACACACACATACACACACACACACACACACACACACACACACACACACACACACACACACACACACACATGGTAGCCTGATACCATTAATCACCTTCTGACTGATCAAACATCTGCCGGACTCAAATAAATGATGTGTTTTTGCCGCGAGACGAGGTTGCTTAAGCAATGCTAAGGAAGCAGTACATATTTGGAAAGAGGAAGGGAGGGGAGAGAAGGAGAGGAGGGGGGGATGGGAAGAGGAGAAGAATAAGAAAGAGGGAGGTGGAACGCAGGAAGAGGAGGTGTAGGAGGAAGGTTTAGAGAGAGATGAGGAGAAGAGCGTGAAAGGGGGGAAGGAAGAAGGAAGAAGATTAAGAGAGGTTGAAGGAAGGGGTAAAAGGATAGAAAGAAGAGAAGAAGAGAGATGGAAGAGGAGGTGTAAGAGTGTAACGAGGAGAAGGAGGAGGACAGGGAAAAGGAGAACGAGGGAGAAGAGAGGAAGAAAGAGAGGGACGAAGAAGAAGAAGAAGAGGAAGAAGAGGAGGGAAAAGAGGGAGAACGAAGAAGGGACTTAGGGACGAATGAAGGTGATGGAGTGTTGTATAAACGAACGGATATGATTAAATCGAGAGTGATACTGAAGGATATAAATAGAAGTACTTTAGTTAGCTTTCCGGAGAAGAAGAAAAAAAAAAAACACACGTACTGTAGAAGGAAATAGATGCTTTTGATATCAAGGACAGTGATAAGGAAATAGTTGGAGGTGTGTAATACATAACAATTAGTTTATAACGACGGCGAAAAAAATAATCAGAAAAGCGATTATAGAATACAAGAAATAGGTGTGTGTGTGTGTGTGTGTGTGTGTGTGTGTGTGTGTGTGTGTGTGTGTGTGTGTGTGTGTGTGTGTGTTCGGCTGTATAAGAGCTCTGTTGTTACTATCATTATTCTCCTACAAAAGAAGAAAAGAGGAGATACACTTAGTGATGATGATACAAATAGTGATACCAGAATACCTTTTAATGATAAGAAAGGGCAAGATAATAAACATCCAAATTACTCTTAAGCTCTTTCGCAAACAAGGGGAAAAGGAAAGGCAATAACTTAATCACAGAAATGAGAAACTTGAAAATGGAATAAGGGCTCAGACAAGGTCAAAGTGCGGTGGGGATGCGGGGGGGAGGGGGGTAAAGGAATGGGGGGTGCAGGGGGGGGGTAACATGACGTAGAAAATTTTGTCAGTAAAATATGTACTGTTTAATAATGGTGAGTGAAATGGGGGGAGTAGTTTGATAGAGTAAGAGGCTTTTGTATAAAATGCTAAGTGACTAGAGAGAAGTAGTTAAGAGGTAGAAATGAATCTAGAACACAGATCGAAAGTCAGAAAGATAGACGGTAGACACAGACAGACAGACAGACAGAGAGTGAGACAGAGACAGAATGTGACGAAAAGAGAAAGAGAGGGAGGAGAGCGAGGAGAGGCAGACTGATATATATATATATATATATATATATATATATATATATATATATATATATAGAGAGAGAGAGAGAGAGAGAGAGAGAGAGAGAGAGAGAGAGAGAGCGAGCGAGAAAAAGCGAGAGCGAGAGAGAGAGAGCGAGAGGAGCGAGCGAGAGGAGTAAGTGGAGGAAAATAAATATAAAAAGAAATATAAAAAGATGAAGATGAAGAAGAAGAAAAAAGAATGAGGAGGAGGAGAAGGGAGAAGATGAAAAGGAGGAGGAGGAGAAGAGGTACGAGCGGGAAGAGGGGAGGAGGAGAAGAAGAACGAGAAGGAAATCGAGGGAAAGGAGGAAGAGAAAGAGGAGGAGAAGGAGAAGAAGAATGAGGAGGAAAGGGGAAAGAAGAAGGAAGAGAAAGAGGAGGAATGGGAGGAGAAAGGGGAGGAGGAGGAGGAGGATAAAGCTGATGATGGGGAGGAGGAGAAAGGGGAAGATGACAAGGAGGAGGAGAAGGAGAAGGAGAAAGAGGAAGAGGTGGAGAACAAGGAAGAGGAGTAGGAGGAGAAAGAGGAAGAGGGGAGGAGGAGGAGAAAGAGGAAGAGGGGGAGGAGGAGGAGGAGGAGAAAGAGAAGGAGGAAGAGGTGGAGAACATGGAAGAGGAGAAAGCGGAAGAGGGAGAGGAGGAGAACAAGGAGGAGGAGGAGGAGGAGAAAGAGGAAGAGGGAGAGGAGAACAAGGAGGAGGAAGAGGAGGAGAAAAAAGAGGAAGAGGGGGGAGGAGGAGGAGAGAAAGAGGAAGAGGTGGAGGAGGAGGAGGAGGGGAAAAAGGAAGAGGGGGGGAGGAGGAGGAGAAAGAGGAAGAGGGGGAGGAGGAAGAGGAGAAAGAGGAAAAGGGGGAGGAGGAGGAGAAAGAGGAAGAGGGGGAGGAGGAGGAGGAGGAGAAAGAGGAAGAGGGGGAGGAGAAGGAAGAGGAGGAGAAAGAGGAAGAGGGGGAGGAGGAGGAGGAGAAAGAGGAAGAGGGGGAGGAGGAGGAGGAGAAAGAGTAAGAGGGGGAGGAGAGGAGGAGAAAGAGGAAGAGGGGGAGGAGGAGGAGGAGAAAGAGAAAGAGGGGGAGGAGGAGGAGGAGAAAGAGGAAGAGGGGGAGGAGAAGGAAGAGGAGGAGAAAGAGGAAGAGGGGGAGGAGGAGGAGGAGAAAGAGTAAGAGGGGGAGGAGGAGGAGGAGAAAGAGGAAGAGGGGGAGGAGGAGGAGAAAGAGGAAGAGGGGGAGGTTGAGGAGGAGGAGAAAGAGGAAGAGGGGGAGGAGGAGGAGAAAGAGGAAGAGGGGGAGGAGGAGGAGAAAGAGTAAGAGGGGGAGGAGGAGTAGAAAGAGGAAGAGGGGGAGGAGGAGGAGAAAGAGTAAGAGGGGGAGGAGGAGTAGAAAGAGGAAGAGGGGGAGGAGGAGGAGAAAGAGTAAGAGGGGGAGGAGGAAGAGGAGGAGGAGAAAGAGGAAGAGGGGGAGGAGGAGGAGGAGGAGGAGAAAGAGGAAGAGGGGGAGGAGAAGGAAGAGGAGGAGAAAGAGGAAGAGGGGGAGGAGGAAGAGGAGGAGGAGAAAGAGGAAGAGGGGGAGGAGGAGGAGGAGGAGGAGAAAGAGGAAGAGGGGGAGGAGAAGGAAGAGGAGGAGAAAGAGGAAGAGGGGGAGGAGGAGGAGGAGGAGAAAGATGAAGAGGGGGAGGAGGAGGAGAAAGAGGAAGAGGGGGAGGAGGAGGAGGAGAAAGAGGAAGAGGGGGAGGAGAAGGAAGAGGAGGAGAAAGAGGAAGAGGGGGAGGAGGAGGAGGAGGAGAAAGATGAAGAGGGGGAGGAGGAGGAGGAGAAAGAGGAAGAGGGGGGAGGAGGAGGAGGAGGAGGAGAAAGAGGAAGAGGGGGAGGAGAAGGAAGAGGAGGAGAAAGAGGAAGAGGGGGAGGAGGAGGAGGAGAAAGAGGAAGAGGGGGAGGAGGAGGAGGAGGAGAAAGAGGAAGAGGGGGGAGGAGGAGGAGGAGGAGAAAGAGGAAGAGGGGGAGGAGGAGGAGGAGGAGAAAGAGGAAGAGGGGGGAGGAGGAGGAGGAGGAGAAAGAGGAAGAGGGGGAGGAGGAGGAGGAGGAGAAAGAGGAAGAGGGGGGGAGGAGGAGGCGGAGGAGGTCAGTCGAGAGGGGTTTTATTAACACACCAGACAGCCCCTTCAGCTCTTCCCGCGAGCCACCTGTCACCGAGAGCTGGAAACAACACACCATCAAGGTCTCATCACCTCCCTCTTCCCCTCCCTTTGGTTCTCCTCTCTTCCTCCCTTCTCTCTGTCTCTCGGTGTTTTTCCCCTTCCTTTCTTACCCTTCTTTTTCTCTCATTCTCTCCCTTTCTCTGTGTTCTTCCCTTTCTTTCTTTCTCTTCTCTGTCTCACTTTCACTCCGTTGCTCTGTGTTCTTCCCTTTCTTTCTTCCTCTTCTCTTTCTCTCCTTCTCTCCGTTTCTCTGTGTTCTCACTTTCTCTCCGTTGCTCTGTGTTCTTCCCCTTCCTTTCTTACTCTTCTCTTTTTCTCTTTCTCTCCTTTTCTCTGTGTTCTTCCCTTTCTTTCTTCCTCTTCTCTTTCTCTCCTTCTCTCCGTTTCTCTGTGTTCTTCCCCTTCCGTTCTTACTCTTCTCTTTCTCTCCTTTTCTGTCTCAAAATTGGCCTTTGGCTCTTTTTTTTCTCTGTTCCTTTTCCCCTCTGTCTGTCTGTCTGTCTCTGTCTGTCTGTCTGTCTGTCTGTCTGTTTCTGTCTGTCTGTCTGTCTCTGTCTGTCTGTCTGTCTGTCTGTCTGCCACCTACCCATAACAACAACACACGCACTGAGTTCTCTCCATACCTGCTATTTCCTCCGCTTAGAAGATACGTAACATTATGAAACCTTTACAACAATAGCATAAGGTTTGCAGGATTAACATTTTAAAGAAGAGTGGCGTAAAATGCAATTTTTGTTGTTTTTATGCAGAAATTAAGATTTTTACAGTACAAGCGATGCAAATAATGGCAGAAGAGAAGAATACGTACCCACCACTCATACCCTGGCAGGTGACGTCACGACGGACGACCCCGCCACGCTTGTCATTGTCACACAGGATAACTTAAGAATGCAATTTCTTACAGAGCTGAAGACCACGAAACCAAACAACGCTGCGTGTGAATCGATACCCGTGACATGAACGACCTCCTAATCGACTTTCAGATTTCTATAGATGACGTAGATGGCGACATCAGGCAACTACAGGAACGTGTGGCTACCTTAGACGTCAACGCGAGAATGGGCAAAGCGTTTCCGGAGGAGAAGGTGATCCTCAAGAGGGGGATCGCCGCTGGAAACCTGCCGCAGGAAGAAGGAAAACCCGACGGAATACTTGCAGGCGAGTTAGTTTCCGCACTATCCGTACTATCGGAAACTAAACTTAAGTATGATCAGAGTATTGGTATTCCTGGGTATAGGTTTTATGGTAACAACAGGTGTCCAAATAAACACAGACTAAATTATAGTTCTGGAGGTGGTGTTGTTATTGTATTAGGACACATTTTTACTTTCTTTTGATATGCATTGAGATAAACAGCACGAAGGGATTCTATCTTTGCTTATCCAACTCAAAGTCACTAGATTTGAAGTCCTTCGAGCTGTTAATTTACCCCCTGCCAATTCCCCATATGGTAGAGACCCAGATGAGTTCTTCAATAGATTGTTGAACTTTGCTTACATACATGAGCCGGACCTATACATAGCCGTAAGTAACTTTAATTCACAGACTGGTGAACTTGATGATGCTAACAATGGAGCTGTGCAGTTGAGTGAGAGACATATTGTAGATCCGTCAAGTAAATGCTCATGGGAATCACTTCATGACGTACTTGTGTGATGCTGGTGAATGCATCGCCAACGGGAGAGTGACTCCGAACTTAAATAACAGGACAAATGTCTCAACTGCGAAGGTTCTTCAGTGGTGGATTATTTTACGTGAAATTACTCAGGTATTCATTTATTTGAAGAAGTAAGAGTAATCCCATCTGTTGATTTCCTAGAGAATGTCAATTTAGTATATTCTGTAAAATTAACTTCACTTAATCTAGGAGGACATGCAATCTTGACTGCAAAACAAAACTTGTATAATTACTGATATAATGAGAGCGAACCAAATAAGAGGTCTTTGATTGTTGTCGAACCTATAAACGAGATGCAGCGTGTGAAAGAATCAGTTGGACGATTTAAGATAAGGAGTAGGCCTACCGAGTTTATAGATAATGAAAACTTCGTAGAACGGCTACAGTTTCTCGAACGGGATATTGCGAATATGAATGTAAATCAGAATGAAATAGACAGACAATATAATGAAATAATCCAGACCTATCTTACACAGATGAAGCAATTACAAGTATTACAAATAGAAAGCCGCAAAACCACGATAGAATGAACAATTAAAAACCCTCTGGAAAAGGGCTAGGCAGTCTGAGAAATTTTGGGGCAAAGCGAACGAGGAGAGGAAGCCAGCTTGGGAAATTTATGAATTAAGAGATCCGTTCAATAGGGCAAACTTTGACCTTGCGTTTCGAAGAGAAAAACCGAAGTTCCATAGCCAGTGGCAAATTAAACTAGAAAAATTAGACGTGAATGACCCTAAATTATTTTGGAATGAGAGTAACAAACCAAAACCTAAAATTAATGATGAAATACTCATGGAAGTGTGTTTGGAAACTAGCATTAAAACAAAGAATTTTTATATAGCAACCATCACTCCCATGCCCAAAAATGCACTGCAAGATAAGAGAATTCCGTTGAACTATAAAGCTATTTCCTTGTTATCTCGCGTTGGAAAAATGTATTCGTCCCTGTTGAATTATAGGCTCAAAGAATACCTTGAAGATAATTAAATCCTAGTTGAAGAGCAGAACGGATTTCGAGAGGCCAGAGGAATGACAAAGCACATTTTTACATTAACGACGGTGCTTCTTAATGTTTGTTTGCAAGTTTGTTGAACGCAGGTGTTACTGGGAAACTCTATTGGGCAATCAAATCGTGTTACCGGGAGACAACCTGTCGTGTCAGAATCAATGGCTATATTACCGATTTCTTCGAGAATAACCTAGGGGTTAAATAAGGGGATCCAACGAGTGCTACTTTGTTTACTGTGTTCCTTAATAGCTTGGCTGTAGAGTTAAAAGCAAGTGGTACTGGTATCGACGCTTATGGCATATCTCTTGTACTACGTTTGCATGCAGATGATGTGGTTATATTTGCAATCACCGAAATTTACTTAAAAAATTAATTGATCTCATCTATAATTGGTGTAAGAAATGGAGATTGTCAATTAACGCAGATAAAATGCAAATTCCACACGTGCGAAAACGACAGAAACCACATAGTAAATTCATGTTCAAATATGGAGGAGATCTCAGTGACAACTGGCTGTTTGCTTACAACTCCAAATATAAATATCTACTTGACGAACATCTCAATTTTAATGTACTAGCAGATGATCTAGCAATGCGGTCGTCGGCGGCCATAAGCTCTACTGTCGTCAAATATTATACAAATAACGGCATGGGATTTCAGACGTACAAGAAGCTGTATGACGCCTGCATCTCCAAGGTGTCGGATTACGGTGCCAGGGGTCTGGAGATTGGGGCCTTTCCCTAAACTGGATGCTATACATAATAGAGCTTTAAGAGCATATCTTGGCGTTCATAAGTACTGCCCTGTTGCTGCTCTACAAGGTGAAATGTATTTTGAACCACCAACTGTTCGAAGAAAGATATACATGGTTAGGCTCTGGAACCATATAATTCAGCTAGATGAAACAAGGCTTCCTCGCAAATTCTTCGAGATCGAGCACGAAAAGAAATTAAGCTGGTGTTCTGATATGTAGTCCAATCCAAATTATTTATTCAAACAAAACGAAAGTCAGAAGCCTTAACCTGTTGAGGTCTGAATTAATTCGAATCCACGAGCAACAGTTCTTAAGGGATATGCATACAAAACCTAAGTTAAGGACATACAAATTGTTCAAAACAAAATATTAGCCAGAGCCATATGTACCAAGATATTTATCTAAGAGTTCTAGGTCAGTATCCGCACTGCTAAGAACAGGAATCTTGCCAATAAGAATAGAAACGGGGCGTTGTTATAACTTACCCCCGCAAGAGCGGTTATGTGTTCATTGTGAGATGGGGGAATTGAAGATGAAATTCATTTCCTGTTTGATTGTCCACTGTATACAGACTTGAGGAATAAAATGATAAGCAAATATAACCAGTTCATCTCTGATTTTGCAAATCTCGACAATGTATGTAAGCTTAGATTTATTCTTGGAGATGAAGGATTCTTTCAGATAGTGCGTCATGTTATCAATGTAGTATTTCCTTATCATTGGTATCAATGCATAGCCGCCGGAGAAAATTAATAAAAATGGGGAAAATGCTGTGCTCATTTTCTATATTTTTTGCGAAAAGTCTCTGCACATAGATGGCTCTGCTAGTGCTTAGCCACAAAGGAGTCAATTAATTGACCTTGTGACCTTACCTGATTTGAATTGACGGAAAAATTTATTATTTACTAGTGCTATAAATATCGATGGGGTTATTTTTATTATAAACATTATAATTACAGTGGGCATAGCACGTGCATACACGTCATTGGTTTAATTGACTTCAGTGTCTGGGTAAGTCTTGAAGGACTGGATACAAATGCAACATATGTGTATATATATTTAACTTGTATCGTGACACTTTAATGAATAAAAGAATTGAAATGAATTTAAATTGTCTGCCTCTCAGTCTCTCTCTCTCTCTCTCTCTCTCTCTCTCTCTCTCTCTCTCTCTCTCTCTCTCTCTCTCTCTCTCTCTCTCTCTCTTCCTCTTACTCATCTTTATTTCATGCGTTTCTCATTCTCTCCCTTTTTATCGTTCTCACTTCCCCAAGTGTGTTTGTGTGTGTATGTGTGGGTGTCTTTATTTGCATGTACTTTTATGTGTGTTCCGTAGTTGTATATATATATCTAATTTCCTCGCCCTCCCCCCCCCCCTTAACCCGTGTCCCCATTCTTCTCTTTATCTGATCGTCTGGTTTTATCATTCACGCCTTTTTTGAAATCCTGCTGTGCCTTTTTACTCTCTCGAAACATATAACTTTATTCAGCGTCGAAATCCATTCGGGGTCACCGTCTCTCCTCTATTTTGGGTCAGTGTTCTTGGGTCATCACTATCGCCTTCCTGACATTCTAAATCTCCCTAGGATTATCGTTAAATCCTTCACAAAGCCATCATCACTCCCACTCACTCACTCTCTCACGCCCACTCTTGCTTACTCCCCATCACCCTATCCACACGCTAAGATACTCCATACCACTTTGGGGTTCTTTGCAACCCCATCATTACTATTGCATGAGGTCATCACTCCTTCACTTTCTTCTCTTTCCCTTCTCCTTTTTTCCTCCCCCTCCGCCCTTCACCTTTAGACCAGCCTAGGTCACATACGCGGCGTGAACTTGACAGCTAAGGAGACGGGGCAACCTCGCCTGAGTCACCATCCCAACACCCGCCTTTCTCCGAGTAATCTCTCCATCGTAGCAGCTGCTCCTGCGGCTGCTCTCGAATATAGGGACAGTTCCGATAAAGCCGATCCAAACACGAGATCCGGAGGAGACTTTCGACTCAGTTGAAACGAACGATTAGAAGGAGAATAAAGGGCTCCGGAGCACTGTCTTGCCCCCTTCCAGAGTCGTAAGGTTAAGGGGTCCACGTGTTGAGACAATACCCGAGGGCAGTTAGAGTCGAACTCGGCGTGATTTGTGAAGGCGAAATGGCCCCAAGACCGTCCTGCGGCTCGATCTTAAGATGCTAGGAGAGGAAGGGCGGCTGTCGCGGCGCCGGGAATGGAAACGTGCAGATAATGGGGCAGAATGGAGGCTCGGCGTGACTCGATTACGGCATCAGGAATATGAAAGCCAATGCTGTTATGACGTTAATGATAATGCTAATGATGTCATTAACATTACTATTTGTATGGTTGTCACAGTTAACAGTATTATTGCCCTCGCCACGGTTATGCTTCCAGTAGTTAATCATTTTTGGTGTTGTTTTCCTATGTGATATTTTATTAGTTAATGGACCTTTATCCTTTTAAGCCGTTGTTGTTGTCATTCTATGTTATGCCCACGCATGCATGTCTCTGCCTATATTCACTTACCACATTTGTGACGCGTATGCATATCATTTGCACTTCGTCCACACCTGTTAATCTATTTTCGTTTCTGTCCGTCTTGTTGTCACTTGTTGTCTTGTTGTTACGCGTTTTTAATTTCGACGTTCGCAGTGTCAGCATAATAACGAGAGAGTGAAAAATGTCTTATATCTAACTCTACTTATTTTTATCCTTTTTATCTACCATTGCCATTCATGTTTCTTTTGTCTTACTGGTTATAAACGATACAGTTAGATTTAAACTCAAACAACGCACCGTCATCTAGATATTTACAAAC
>NC_061821.1:9679860-9684860 GCF_019202785.1 Penaeus chinensis
ATATATATGTAATATAATATTTAATATAAATATACCTACACACACACACACACACACACACACACACACACACATATATATATATATATATACACACACACACATATATACCTACAACCACATACACACACATACACACGCACACACACACACACACACATACACACACACACACACACATACACACACACACACACACACACACACATACACATGCACACATACACACACACATATATACACACACACATATATATATATATATATATATATATATATTTATCTACCTATACATACATATGTACATATATATATATATATATATATATATATATATGTAATATGATATATAATATAAATATAAACACACACACATACACACACATCTATCCATTTATCTGCTTCTATCAATAGACATAAATATAAACAGTCAGCTAGTAAGTAACAAATGGATAAAATTGGATGGACTGACAGACTAAAGATGAATTAATTGTTCTGACAAAAGTGAAGGACAAGATAACATTGATAAGCTTCCTGATAACGTGTGCTGCCCTGAAGTTCTGAATAGTAGTCCATAAAGTTATCTTTTTATTATCAATTTCACTGAAAATGTAATTAACCCATTTCCTGTCCGCGCCCAGCGAAAACTTCAGGTGAAAGGAAGTTGTGATAATAATTGATGATTACTAAGCGTAAAAATTCAAAGTTGTCTGGTCTGAATTTATCTAAACATTTCTTTACTCATAATGCATTTTCATTTTATATGAAGATTCCCTCTGCTTAAAAAAAGAGAAAAACAAAATGACGAAGGATAAACTCTTAGTTTCGTAATTTGTAGTAAGTCGAGATCTATGTTACACCCTCATATAATGTAGGGTCCGTTTGTAGTATCTCCTGATAACAAAAACGAGATGGATGTTTGAATATATGCTTAATCACTGTCTCGAAATGTGATTATTGTGTCTGTTTTACGATTTTAGAATGTGGTTTGAAAGGGAGGCTCTTTGGTCACTGATAAATTTAGATCCTAAAGTCTAACCTTGTTTAAAATGCTTGGCCAAGCGTGCTTCTGGAAGGTATCCAAGCTGACGTTGCATGTGGTTTTGTCCCAAAGAATTAGCATAATCCATTTTTTTTTTTTATGCACGCAACCTAAAAATAAGAACGTTGTACCAGAGTATCATCAAGCAGCATCTATCTAAGAGATTTCCATGGCCCTTCGGAACAAATTATCGAAATGGTTTCCTTAGTGATTCAAAACTTCGCTCAGGCAAAATGATCGTTGAGCGAGCAGGGGACCATATCCAAGCAACGGTGTTCGAGCAGGCTTGTAGTGTGTAACCGTCACACCGAGTTTTTGTCAAGACCGAAACACATACATGGGTTGGCAACGCAGTAATGGCGGTCATGAGATCAGGGAGATAACACCCGATCAACATTTTTGGAGGGCATTTTGTGTCTCTGATTCCAGTGCTCTCTTATTCACTCTTCACTCTTCTCTCTCTCTCTCTCTCTCTCTCTCTCTCTCTCTCTCTCTCTCTCTCTCTCTCTCTCTCTATCTCTCCATACATCCATTTATCTATATTTACCCTTTCCTAAGTTATCCGTAAAAATAAATCACAATAGAAAAATGGTGTTAAAAGTCGGGTAGTTAAAAAAATGTATTTTTGAGGCATGACTGACGTATAGCAGAAGGTAATTCAACACTTCTCGAGTTTACACTGACAAACCATAACCACGTGTTCTCTGTTACTTGTAAGTATCCAGTATCAAATGAGAGAGAGAGAGAGAGAGAGAGAGAGAGAGAGAGAGAGAGAGAGAGAGAGAGAGAGAGAGAGAGAGAGAGAGAGAGAGAGAGAGAGAGAGAGAGGGGGGGGGGGGCGTCAAATGCAGAAACAGACAAGCAAACGGAAAGAGGATAAGGATGAAAGCATAAACCAAATGGGGGAAGACGTAAAGAAAATACAAATTGAATCTGTGTGCAAATGTAGTAATATTTCGTCCAATAACAAAAAGGTTCGCGAGCAAAACAACATTTATCCCGAGCATTATTTACGATCCAGTAAATGTGTGAAATGTTTAAGGTGTTTCTCAAAAGGACCATCCAGAATCAGTTCTTCGTGACTCGAATGTCCATAGGTTTCAATTTGATTTCGTTTGATTTGAGCAAAAGTGGAAAATTGCAGTTTTATGAAGCCGTGAACAAACTAGATGAAGGGAAAAATGTACGTAAGGGATTTGTGTTCAAACTTGTGACCGAAAATATTAGGAGTCGTGTGGCATTAACTACAGGTTTCCTAAATAGAGAAATTGAAAATGATTTTATATTGTAGGCCTAAAGAAGCGTCGGTTTGGAGGTATAACAGCAATTACAAACAAAATATAGAGGCCGCTGTTGCCACTCTGAAGTTCTTAGACTTGTCAAAAAGTAGCGTCCAGATGTAAGATTTTTTCGGTCACTGTTTTTCATTCAACATTAGTTTCCACTTATTTGAAACTGGTGATGAGAAATATCCACTTTAGTTATGCCATCATACAAAACTTCATTAAAATCCTCCGTATTTATTATAGATAAGCCCGAAAATATATGTAATATATATAATTCTGTTTTGGCGCCATCGAGTCAAGGACAAACAATTCAAACGACGTTCAATTTCCGCGTCAGAAGTTTTTCTTCCTAGGATATATTCCGATTTAGATTTCCCTTCGCTGAAGGAACTGTGAAAAGGAATTCATTGTCAGTAGACTTAATGGCATTTGAATCAGGTATATGTCGTTGGTTATTTTAAAGAAATTGTATATTTCATATTCATCAGTTGTGCGATAAACATATGTTAGTACTGAAGTATAATCATTCAAATGCCGCGAATAACACTTTGAACAAAAGTACAGAAGTTAGTAATTTGTTCTTTGGTAACTGATACCACAGTACAGGTTGCCGGGTACAGTTTGGGCAGGTACCTGGTAAGCAAACCATACCAGCTGTGTGTTCAAGATAATATACCAAGTTATTCTTAGTAAAATTGACACCACGATACATCTCTTCAAAACGATGACACGAATTTTGCAAGATATCACAAGAAACTATGTTGAATATGTTTCATTATGTAGACGACCCCAAATAAAAAAAATAGAATAATGAAAAAACGGCGGTCATTTGGCAGCACAAAGACAGCATCATTACCAGCGCATTCCTATCTGTAACATGCGTGTGTATCGCCACTCTCCCGGCATAGCACACTCGTAACCAACAAACCAAATTCCATACTCGAAAATCAAACCTAATACCTCCACGATATCATTAAACCTCTAAGTTATAAACAAGATCTATCACAAATGAATTTAAAATGAAGATTATATCAAGTAGGATGTCGTGTGGCGGTGTGTGGCGCCTTTCGAGCTAGGATAAAAGCCCGCCTTAACTGTCGTAACGGAAGGTCGGACCACGTGGGCGCCCAGGCCTACTGTGCTCATTTGCCAGATTTAAAATGTCATACGGGTTCCCGACTGCGTACCTATGGGTATAGAGTATTTTTCTCATTTATAGGGAATATGATTTAGGACTATAAGGATATATATTTTTTTTTTATTTAGATGTTTTCTGGTATTTGGCTGCTGTTAACTTCTCGATGAAAAAGGCGTGTTTTCGCCTTTTACGAGAACCTGACTATATCCCCATTTTTATAACCAGTCAGATTATTCTATCTTAATCCAAGTTTACTCAAGCTCTATAAACTGATATGCAAAGGAATGTGAACTGAGATACAGATTATGAAGAATAAATACATTTCAAAACCAAATGCAGCAATGGCGGTTGTGTGTGTGTATTTATAGGCCTATTATCGAGGCCAACTTTCCAGTACATTGCCTTCATACTGGTCAGTGTAGAGGCTCACGATAATGTCCAGTTAATAAAACTTTCTTTTTATGGAGGCCTTGAACTCGGAGTAGTTTTAATTCCTTTGCAATGTAAAATATACGTGTACAAGTGATTTTTTAATCTTAATTTTGTACTTATAGGTTTCGAGATGATTTGATACTGTATGAATAAGATATAAACCAAACATATCATTTGTTTTATCATCATCATTATTATTATTATTATCATTATTATTATTATCATACATTAGCTTTACAAATCATGCGGTGATCTGAATATAGAGACTTGCTAAACTAATACTTTAAGACAAATTTTATTCTTGACAAAGGACTAGACATAAAAAATATAGTTTATTTCATGACATCATATAAATCACGAATAGTGATAGACCATAGCATTATACTATGACAGAATATATATAATGTTTCCTTGAAGAACGCAAAGGTCGTTGTTTTGGCGGGAACGGCACATAGCTTGTGACGTCACGACTTTGAATTCTTAAATTCCCGCCATTTCTGGGACCTAAAGTTGGGGTTTCCTATAGGCCTATTTTCTATATAAAACTGCAGATTGCTGTGGTTTCTATGTCTGCATGATGTGATTATTCGTAGTCGTTTCTTTTCGCGTAGCTTTTTCTCTATGTATAACACGCAGTTCAATGGAGTTAACGTACTTTAGGGAGTAACTTGATACAATGTACAGTAATAATAGTACCGATATCATAGTATTATATTATGTACAGTAGTCATGATATTAACGATATTATGATGCCGTCCTGATAATGGCGTATATGTACTTGAAAGCTGTAATATAAACAAGCAAATGTTATCGCAAGATGTTCTTATAAGTAATTGGAATGATATATGCAGTGTAAATTTAATACTGTTATTTAGTGATAAACTATGTAATACATTGTCTATTTGTCTGTCTGTGTAATATAGATATTTATTTATTTATTTATATACATGATTACGATTACTGGCTTCTTAAACAGCTTAATGTTATGCTTATATATATATATATATATATATATATATATATATATATAAATATATCAATATATATATAAATATATGTATGTATGTATGTATATATTTAGTGTGTGTGTGTGTGTGTGTGT
>NC_061821.1:9689860-9692360 GCF_019202785.1 Penaeus chinensis
TTACGAAAAGCAGACTTAACAGATCACACTTGTTTCCCTCATTCCATACGATAGACGCATATAACTAACGCAAAAATCATGATTACATTGACAGGGTCCAGATGCGCCGAGAGTCCCCCTCCAACACACGGTTTCCATGAGCTGCATTATACATAATGGCCCATAATAATAATGATAAAGCTCTTTTGTATAGAGTAGCACCCCACACACACAAGATAAAAAATTATACTGAAACCCTGAACAGGAAATATGATTAATGAATATTAATATGATGGTTAATATCGTAGTTTTGAAAGTCCATGTTTAATTTGGTTGCAGAACTACTGAACGACAGATTTATTACAGTTGTATAAGCTTCGGTTTGTTACAGCATTTTAAATGGATATAAATGCCTAGGGAAAACAAGAAAGCTGAAAACCTGAGCTAAAAATTAGTCTTCATGTTTTTTGTTTTTGTTGTGTAATGAGTACTTGATATTAAGAAATAAAAAAATAAGAATCATCGAACATTAACAAATTTATTGGCCACAATTTTCTTGAAGTTGGACATTTTATTGTTTTGTCCCATATCATGAGTACTAGAACCTAAACTTTTAATAACGAGACTTGGTGTTTTGACTTTATGAGTACAGAGTATTAAGAAACCACCAAACCATAGCTATAACTCCACTGAAGACGAGAAGGTTTTGTTACTATTTTTTCTCTTTCTTATTTAACGAGTTTGCGAGTCTTCTCGTAAGTGCTCAGTTCGTGTACCCATTGCCCAGCTACTCGAAATGATGGGAGTGTTAATCCTGGTGAAATGTGAACTCTGTTTATCTAGTTTAAGCTTGGAGATAGATGAATCGATGCACAGTAAGCTATCACTTGTCTCTCGCTTTTTAATCTATTTATCTTCTTATTTTCCTCTTTCACCCTCCTTCCTGTGTTTCTCTACAGTATCTGCCTATTAATCTGTCTAATTCTCTCTCTCTCTCTCTCTCTCTCTCTCTCTCTCTCTCTCTCTCTCTCTCTCTCTCTCTCTTAACTTTTTGCAAACACACACACACATAAACACACACACACACACACACACACACACACACACACACACAACCACACACAATGTATGTATGTATGTATGTATGTATATATATATATATATTATATACATGCATATATTATTTTCATGTATATATGTATATACATATATATATTATATACACACATACATATGTGTGTATACATATATATATATGTATATATACATATATATGTATATACATACATATATATATACGTATATATATACATATATATACATATATATATATATATATATATATATATATATATATATATATATATATGTATGTGTGTGTGTGTGTGCATGATTGTGTGCATGTGATGCGCGTGTTCATATGTTCACCACCGCCAGTGCTGCAGACAGGCATTTAGTGTCTTAACCGTCAATCGTTTGCAGTCAAGGAAATAGACGCACATGAGTCAGTCCAGTTGCTGATACAGGACACTCGCTTCTTTCCCCATCATTGTTGGGGTTCCCTGGCGGAAGGCGTATGCAAAGTGATCTTCCTTCGCCACCGTCAGTGCTACAGAAAAATGATATGTCGCCTTGGGAAGTCAAACGCGGGTGTTGTAGGGGAAGTCGCCACCGTGGCACAAGTGTCAGCACGCCGAGCCGCAGCTGATTAGGAAGGACATCCAGTTAGGCAAGGGTGGTACTGCCAAATAACCTCTCAATCCTGAATTGCGTGTGTGTGTGTGTGTGTGTGTGTGTGTGTGTGTGTGTGTGTGTGTGTGTGTGTGTGTGTGTGTGTGTGTGTGTATGTATATGAAATATGTATATGAAAGATGTAAATATCAAAGCGGAAAACGTTTTACATAGAGTCATGTAGCCAGTGATAGAGTGATATAGATAAACAGAACGATATACACACATATGTGTATATGTATATATACATATATATGTATATATACATATATATACACACACATGTGTGTTTATGCATAGAAATATTCATTTACATATTCAATATATATACATATATATATATTTATGTATGTATAGTTCTATTTATATTCACACACACACACACAATGTGTGTGTATAGATATGTATACATATGTATATACATGTATACATAAGTGTATATATATATGTGTGTGTGTATATATATGTATATGTGTATATATATATATATATATATATATATATATATATAAACACATGTGTGTGTGTGTTTAAATGCATACACATTATATATAAACACACACTCCTATACATACATAAACAGCGGGTACTTTACTATCCTTCCTTCCCAACCCTAACTGAGCCCGAGAGAGAGAAGGCAGAAAAAAAAAAAAAGCCTAGCCTCCAAACTGCCAAACCTCCCAGCTGAATACTTGACGAGATCACAGATGCGAAATCGGATTGTTCGATTCGGAGCCACGAGTGATAAACGTTATTCCGTGGAACCGATTTAAGCTGCGTGGTTCGGGGA
>NC_061821.1:9697360-9712360 GCF_019202785.1 Penaeus chinensis
GTGTGTTTGTTAGAAACGCGTGAGATTTCTCTTCATTTACAAGTTCAACTGTTTCCTATTTCTATTGGCCACTGAATCCGCTGTAACATCTTTGTATATGATATTTCTCTATGACAATCTGGAAGATGAAGATCTATCAAACTGTTACGTCTTTAGATACTACCATTATCATACTATATAAATCTCACCACGAAACCGCATAATCGAACCATACAGTTCAAATATACTTAACCTCTAGTCAGTTATTTAGATGCTACCCCTTCCGATAATGCTAATCTGATACTTCCTTTCGTTTTTAACTTCTTATTGCACTCTTTTATTCATTTCCTTCCTTCTTCAACCACGATGACTAACACCAACCTGAAGGGGGATTGCAGCGGTCTTCAAAAGCTTCTTTTACACGTATATGAAATGAAAGTAGAGGGAGAAAAAAACCATTTCTGAATTTTGTAAGACATTTTGAGAAAATTTTGCGTGGTGTAGAACAGGAACATGAAATACAATATAATAAGTCTCATAAGAAAATTTTAAACGTGATGTGGAATAGGGATATGTAGTACAATAACCGAGACAGTGATTAACTGGTCCCATGGTGTAATGGTTAGCACTTTGGACTCTGAATCCAGCGATCCGAGTTCGAGTCTCGGTGGGACCTCTAACAGTATATTTTTTTAAATTTCAAATTGATTATATGTGTGTATATAACCCAGTGTGCATACGCATTTTTTTTTTTTTTTCAACTTCGGCTATAATCAAAGACTGTCATTGTTTATGTGTATTAAGTTTGTTGTTTTTACGCGCTGTATAATCTGTTACCATATGTCAATAACCAGAAGAATAGATTTGTCGAGAATAGTTCTTTAAAATGATAATAAAAATTCCTGTCTGCAATACCTAATATCATCACTCGCTTTCCTTACAAAGAAACAAAAAGACAAGAGAGAGAGAGAGAGAGAGAGAGAGAGAGAGAGAGAGAGAGAGAGAGAGAGAGAGAGAGAGAGAGAGAGAGAGAGGAAACAAGTAAATGGACAACAAGGTATTTTTCAGTTTTCAGTCTTATGAGATGAATTAATTAACATCACGTGAAAAAGCTAGATCAAAGCGAGACCAACAAGACGCTCCTTTGCACAATGAACTTACGGTTTGCTTTTGCCCTGACAACCCACAGCCAGCAAGACATAGGTTAGAAAGATCGATAGGTCTAACAGTGTAAGATTTTCAGATACTGATGTCAGTTTCAGTGTGCTGCTGTGGTCGGTGATTATCATATGAACAATTTAGACACTTGAATATGTGTCTATGTGTTTCTATATGATATGGGGTAATTTGAAAATGAAAGGAAGGGGATATCAGAGCAAAAAAGGGGGAGAGGGTAACGAGGAAAGATTAAAAATCAATGTTATATAACGATAGTTTTAATATTTGCAAATCTGTTTTCAAAACATGTTCGAAGGTCAGTCCTCCTGATAATATAATGTTGATGAAAGTATCTCTGTAGTGTAATACAAATGCAAAAGGCTATATTAATAGACGATTCCTGGAAAACAAGTTATCAAAAGGTTGAAAAGGGAGTACACATATATCTGGTTAACTATGAAAAAAATATATATTCTGGGCATGAAATGACACTTTAAGAACATATTATTTTCTTCGTTAATGGCAAAGTCCTGGTCCTTATCTGATTGTGTTACTTATCAGGACAGATGATGAAGAAATTCAATGTAATTTCAAAATTTCCTTCAAATGAGAACTTCATAATCACGCGACTGTTCTGTGCAGATGTAAATTGGACGATTAGCCTATTTGGTATCAGCGCTCTCTCATAATTAAAAGATATATGAGAGCAATGTGTTCATTAACTGTTCACGAGAACGGCGGAAACCATAACTTTTCAAACTCACTGTTCAGATTTTCCTGACTTAACGAAATTGTGGTAACATTTAGTAACGAAAATCAGTAGAATTACCGTTTTTGTATTTTCTTAACTTTAATGAAAAGTATTTTGTTTGTTCATTATCCGTCAGTTTATCTTTTTTCGTAAAAACAATTATGATTTTGCTTTTTATTTATCCACATAACTCTTCACTCCGCAATTTGTCCATGTTTGAAAACGTAATCTCGGTTCTTTTGTTTTATCTGATATGTTTCACAATCGAAATGTAATTAATTGTGCGTCATATTTTTTTTACACGTGGTTCTGCAAATGAATAGATATTTAATAGATTTTCCTTTTACCACTTTTCGCATATTTATTTTTCTCTCGCCGAATTTCTCTTCATTTTCTCACTTTAAATTTTTCCCATTTTTCAATTTCTTACTTTATTCCGTTCATTTCGCCTACCATATTTTTCTCCGAATTTCTTTTCTTCCTTCAATTCCTTCTATTTGAACGTGATTTCTCTCTTTCTTTCTTAACCTTTTTTTTTCTTTCGTCTATTTTTTTTTCTCTCTCTCTCCAGTTGCTGCACGATTACGTAGCATATGTTCCTTGAGATAACAAAATCTTATCTTCTGATAAACGGGAACAATTATGGGCGTTGTTATGTAATGAACAGAATCTAGCTTCAACCAAGAATGACTGATAGATGCAATATATATATATATATGTGTATCTAATCTTATGCAAGTGTAATTTAGAAACGAGATTTAAGTTTACTGAAAGGAAAAAATATAGCTTTATTTTTCGTGGTTGATAGTGGGTTTTTTGATAAGATAAAATGGGACTTTTATGAAGCTTCACGTAGCGTCTTTTGAGTATAATTTTAATTTATTTATGAGGCAGAGAAATGAAAAAAAGAAATTGAAAAAATTAGATATGTGTCTTTCCCTCAAAAGTAAAATAATATTCAAAATAAAACGGGAAAATTGACTCTTGATATAACAAGGAAAAAAAGTGGAATTTACTACCGTAAGATGAGTAAATTAGAAAGATAAACAAGAAGAAAATCAAAGTACCGTTAACTTCACCATGACTTGCAAGTTGGACAGGTCACAGGCCAGACGTGTCATGATCTTATGCCATTCACATATTCTTATCTTATCTGCAGATTACTTTAGTTCTTGCAGTTGTATTGGAAAAGAATTTTCTTTAAATTCAAAGAATTTTGATATAATAAACTCATCGTGCCGAATGAATTAAGTATAAATTAAATACAAACGGCATACTTCTTACATACTGCGCACTTAAAATCGTCAAACTATATTACAAAATCTATATTTCTACGAATATTCAATATCATTACCCTCTTTCCAAACATAAAATTTTAAGTAAGAGAAGTATCTTCTTTCCCTCATCACTCACGGGTCCCATGGTGTAATGGTTAGCACTCTGGACTTTGAATCCAGCGATCCGAGTTCGAGTCTCGGTGGGACCTCTTCTTTAGCAGACGAGTTATTACATCTGTTCTTAAGGTTAAGAAGGTGAGTCTAAGACATCTATGGTAATTATGGTATTTAACATTGAGAAAAGATGCAACTGAGCCAGAGAAAGGCATTGGCCCGCGGGAGGTTGAGAATAGCTAAAAAAACAAAAAAAAAAATGTTCTAAAGGTTTACGAATGTGTTAAAGGCACGACTGTACCGAGTAATGGTACCTTTGAAACCTGTTACTGTGAAAGAACATGGACTAGAAGAATAAGATGTGTGAGACCTTATTCATTCCCATGAGTAAGTCCCTCAACAACTGTCATTATTTACCGAATTCATTTTACACCATGTTTTCCTCATTGCAGTGTCACATTTAAGCTGTACATATCTACAAGTATGTAATATTGCTTATATTTTTCCTTCTTTTCTCTTCTCCCCAAAATGCATTTTCCTTAGGTATGCATTTTGTCACGGTCTCGGCACAGGCAAGGGTAGGAATGCCGGTTTTATCGCCGAACTTTTCCATTATCTGGTTTTATCGTTCTTATGCGTTGGATTCGTCCTCCCTTCTTTTGACAATTGTGAAACGTGGTTATTTTCTTTCTCCCTTTTTTTTTTTTTTTTACAAACCCCGTTTCCAATACGTTCGGCGTTTCCCTTGTAGTTATTCGCGTAGTTATAATCTTTTCATTTGTTCCAAGGATCGACGCTTAATCGTTATTTAAATGCCAATGAATGCGCAACTTGTTTCATTTTCAAAATATCCACCGTAATTCCTTTAGTCGCTACATAACGATGAAGTTATTAAATGTCTCATCATATTTCCGAGCATCTGAACCCGTTTTTGGTGGCTAAACCGGTTCACTCAACCTTTAAAGATGACCTTGGTGATATTTCCATTTCGATATCGTTTAGGACGCTAAAAGGCGGCTTATCCAGTGAAAGTCTTAACGAGGCAAGACTTTTGTAGATCTTCTCGACCTGTTATTGTTACCATAATTATTATGATTCTTGTTATTTTTATCATAATCCCCCATCTTCATCACCATGACCGTGATTCTGACCATCCTCATCATCATTATCAATAGAATTATTATTACCATCGTCATGATCATCGCCTTGATCATCACTATCATCACCATTATCATCACCATCAGCATGACCATCATCGCCACCATCACTATTTTTACAGCCCTGACTGTTGCTTTGTGTACAAGTCCTCTCCTTGGGTGGCGTCGCCGTGTAAGCAGCTGATACGTATAGCTGAGTCTGTACATGGCCTCGGCCCGTGCTATATTTAGGTCATTGTGTTCTTTTAACGCTCCCTCGTATTCTCAGCCTTTTTTCAGCTTTTCGCACGTTCTTTCTCGTCCCTTCTCTCTCTCTCTCTCTCTCTTCCTCTTTTTTTATTATCCGCCCCTTCTCTCTGTCTCTTTGCCTCTACCACGGTCGACGCTCCCCTTTCTAATTTTAACCACGGGTTTGTCATGTCTACGACGGTATATACACTGATTATGCCCGTATGTCGCCATATACCCCATAACTCTCGCAAACAAAGACGTTAAATATAAGAATTATGTTTGAAATTATGTCGTAAAACCGTCGCTATTACTAATTAAACAAAAGAATAACCTAGTCAAACATGATTAATAAAGATAACAATAAAGTTCATTTTTATTGACATCTGTACGCGTGATGTCCGTAACGGTGTTGGCATTAAAGTTTTATTATACGTAATGTTGACTTTATATGGCTGACACACTAATCTAACTTGCAAAAGTGAGGTCCCACCGAGACTCGAACTCGGATCGCTGGATTCAAAGTCCAGAGTGCTAACCATTACACCATGGGACCTGTTAATACCGAGTGACGTTCCTTATGATATGTTTCCTAATTTCTTACGTTTATGACAAAATAGTTTATGGATTTAGTAATAATGGAGATGGAATACAGTGATCTGCCTTTGCATATAAATAAATTATATCAGCATTAAACGTATCCATTTACATGAAGGGAACAGGGACACTACATGCGGAACTACAAGTGGACGAATATCAACTGTGTAGGAACCTGTGCAGCTTAGAGAGTCTAGATATCATAGACTATTAATATGTAATAAACAACATCATAGATCACAAGGCACCCTAAAAAAAATGCTTGCGCTGTTTATTTCACAGAAGGTATTATAAAAAAAAGGAGCTACATACACAATGCACAATAGAATGAAGTATGCATCATCTCTGTACCTGTGTAAGTTCCTATTCCTGTTGCGAAACAGCGGAGGATTTGAGTAAATACTGATGATTCAGAAGCTGTGTATTGATCGAAGGTGTGCGAGGCGGCAGAATGTACACATGTACATATAAGCAGCTGGGGTACATGGCAGCTGCGTAATACAGTCAACCAAGGTAGAGCATTTGCTACAAGTGGATGGAATTTAGAGAAAAGCCTTGTGATATCATCGTGTTAATTACGGTATTGTTATTCTTGGTAAATGCGGTAAATATACATAATTCTATACGTTTTTCTTTTTCAGAAACGAAATGAAAAGACGTGGAAGGAAAAATGTTGAAAAAAGGGTAAAGTAAGTTGAAACCCTCTCTTACATGTATATAACATTTCCTGGAGGAATCAGAAGGGATTAGCAGTCAGGGAAAAGGAGAATTAATTAATTTTGATATGTAGATGCGCTCGCGCGTGCATGTATGCGTGTGTGTGTGTGTGTGTGTGTGTGTGTGTGTGTGTGTGTGTGTGTGTGTGTGTGTGTGTGTGTGTGTGTGTTTGTGTTGCGTTGACATGCAAATACGCGCGCACATTACATATACAAGCCGATGTGGATGCAATAGTGTATATGTATATACAATTATGTGAAACCGTATTCACCATATATCCCTCGGCAAAGCTTATACCCGAACCCTCAAAAAGGATTACAGCAAAACAGTTCCATATGAAATTACACAAACCCGAACATACGTAAGAAAGGAACAAGCCCTGATGATCAGAATGAAAATCTGTTCATAAACAATATCTATCAAACTCTCTCGGTAGTTTAGATTTTCGGTGACATTCGTCCGTCACTCTTAAAGAAATAATATAAGAAATAAGTTGTTACAACTTTGCATTTCAATCATGTGTATTCAAGAACAATACAAGTCGCAGAACAGGAGAACTCTGCCCGACTTTGTTCACTATTTATTGCAAAGCATTACTAATGAACTTTGTAAAATGGATGAGTGAAATGGTAAATGAGGGTCGTCCAAATGAGGAAGGGACAATGCGTGTATTTAAGAGGCATAGATAGTAAATGTGATGAAAAATTGTGTTTGCTTCAAGTCAAGTTTAACCAGTGTACAAAGAGGGAAGGGGATGCAGTGTATGTATGTATGTGTGTGTGTGTGTGTATGAGAGAGAGAGATAGAGAGAGAGACAGATAGATAGATAGAGAGAGAGAGAGAGAGAGAGAGAGAGAGAGAGAGAGAGAGAGAAAGAGAGAGAGAGACTGACTGACAGACAGACAAGCAGACACAGACAAAGAGAGAGAAAAACGGAGTGACAGAGACAAAGAAGGATAGAAAAGGGAAACAGACAAAGAACAGGAGAGAGGAATATAAAACACACAGGAAAAAACAAGTAAAAAAAAAAAAAAAAAAACAGACAAAAGAAACAGGTAACAAAGATAAAAGGAGAGTATACGTCCCGGAATGGAAGTAGAAGAAAGCGAAGGGGGAGGACCCCAAAGTGGTAAAAATATATGGCGGCAGCGAGATTGAGAAATCTAGGGGAAGAGCAGATGGATGGAGAGGTGTAACAGGAAATTGTATTTTGTGTCGGATAGCACATGTGATATCGAAAGGGAAAGACCTGCAGGAGAGACGAGAGAGCGCGAGGTGATCTAACTTTACAAATGCAATATCTTCACTTATTTTGATATATGTCACAATCAGGATCTCTTAAATGTTGGTTGAAGTTGTTAGATATGGGAATGGTTATATACAGCTGTGCTAAAATTTGTGTGGAGAAAAAGGCGTCAATAAACGAAGAATATGCAATAGTGCAAACTATTGCAATAATTATTATAGACATCTATGAATCTCTCTGCAATATACATCAAACGCTATATCCGAGTTGAAAAGGAGCAGGGTATAAGGAAGTTAATACAAAATCCTCTTTTCATATCAGTATTACTCGCACTCACATGTAAACAACAATAACATCTTCAGGAGAACGATATCACAAGCTAAAACTGCGTTCTTAAAACTATCACTACAACTGGGCTCTTGCAAAGCGCATTCACATTTACGATGGCAATCGGCACTTCGTATCATCGGCAGCAAAGGCTATTATTCGCACATGTGCACATATAAGGAGCTTGAGAACGAAGGCGGTTTTATTAGTGAGAAGGGAAACGGTGTCAAATTGAGAGAAAGAGAGTAGAGGTCTCGTGGCTTCGTCGCAGTCCAAACTACATCGCTAAACGCTTTATTAAGTGAATACGGTAGTTTCGCGCGCCAATTGGAAGCATTTCGGAAGCTCATGTTACCTCCTGCTTTTACGTAAAGGGGAAAGACTTGAAGGCGGTTCCTCGAGGCTCTTGATTGCGATCGATATAAATGAAAGTATGTCGAGCGAGGGTGAACGAGTGTGATAAAGCAGAACCTGGTGTGTTGGCTCTCACGCGCAACGAGTGTGTATTTCGAGGTCGGTGGATCGTTATGGTGTCATTGAGACTAATGGTACAAGTGGGGAAATGAAATGCAAATTGGCTGATGGCGGGGAGAGAGCCCGGAATAATAAACGAAGAGAATCATCATCGTTATTGATATCGGTATTGTATTGACTGGAGTATGACGTATGACGAAAAGAGAAATAAAAAAAAGACAGCGCTGACAGACAACGACAGTAATTAATGACTGATCGAAATGGAGGAAAATATTTCTTCGTGGTGAAATGACAGTGAATGTAAATGAACACGACCATCTTCGACCGCCAAGTTGTTCGTCATAAAAAAAGAGGAGAGAGAAAAATAGATAAAAAAAAATAAGTCTTATTTTAACGCTGTGGAACCAAGATGCGAAATCCCCCCAAAAGAGATAAAAAACGAAACGAAAAGGAAAAAAGAGGAAAATACAGAATAAACAGGAATAAAAAAAAAAGTTTAAGTTTGTGTGATCTTTTATCATCCTTTTCCACACGAAAGAAAACGTTAATCTTATCTCAGGAAAGGGAAGGAGTTAAGGCATCACTTTGCTTTATTCTTGTTTCCTTGTCTTCTGTCCTTCGTTCCATTCACTCTATTTATTATCCTTCCTCTCTTTTCTGTTTGTTTTACTACTCTTATTATTTTTTTTTTTTGATGCATTCCTCCTTAGTTGTTAAAATGTTCATATTTCATCCCCCCCTCTCCCTCTCTCTCTCTCTCTCTCTCTCTCTCTCTCTCTCTCTCTCTCTCTCTCTCTCTCTCTCTCTCTCTCTCTCTCTCTCTCTCTCTCCTGTTTTACGATTCTATATCTGTAGTTTTCAAACTTTTTTTGCACGAAACACCCCTTTTAACGTTTTAGAAATTCTAACGTCCAGTCCTCCGCCAACCCCTTACTTTATTTACGTATGTTCTTACATGAAGTATGCCTTGTATATATCGAATATAATTTTGTGTTAATGTTCAAAATAGACGCATCCTTACCTGGTGGCCGACTTTAAAAACAAGATCAGTAATTAGTGTGACAGATGTTGCTATTTCATTTTGGCATGATCTGTACATCATCTGTGATTGTAGTCATATCATGAGAGGATGACCCAAACGGGACTCTTCCGTGTGTGTGTGTGTGTGTGTGTGTGTGTGTGTGTGTGTGTGTGTGTGTGTGTGTGTGTGTGTGTGTGTGTGTGTGTGTGTGTGTGCATATATATACACATTTACTTTCTCGCTAAACTGTAAGATGTGATTCGTCTAGCCGTCACTTAGTTACTCTCAACTTTCATGTTTGTGTTAGAAAAAAAGAGCCTTTTTCTCTTTAATTTGGTTTCGCTTAGAAGGATAAGAAATTCAACCTTCGAATTTCATATTGATATAGTTTATGTATATTGTATTCCTTTGTATAAAAATACTGATCTGATTACCTTACATAATGTCATAGTACAGTTAAATATTATGGAAGTAAAATATATATTTTTTTTTATTTGTAAAAAGAATTGAGTAATAAGTTTTATTTGACGATGAAACGTTAGACAGCACATGATTTGCGTAGATAGCAGTGAGTGATGGAAACACTCAATATCTTTCCGTGAGAGTTATCGGTCTAGATATAGCTGAGTTTAGGTGTACAGAAGTCTAATTATTTTGATATATATTTCGCAATTTGATTTGCGAAACAAGCATATATCTAACAAATGCAATACTATTACACTCGAAGTTGGCTTTATACCTTCATTCGCCCTAAATATAACGTGCATTGGCTTCTAACAACCATCTAGCAAAAATAAATAAGCTATGATAATAATAATATCTTTCTCATAGATAAATAAATAGTAATATCTTGCTCACTTTGGCATAAGAATGAGGAAAAAGGAAAACGGAAACATTAAGCTACACACATTTTTTAAAATGAAATAGCCGAGTTCCAGCGTTAGACAAACTGTAACAGAAATATTCCGATTTGATTTTTCCCATCCCTCACGCGGCAAAATGAGAAATTCCAACTCTTTGTATTCAAGACCAATATTTTTCCCCCTTGCCTTCTTCCCTTCCTGTCTTTCTCTCTTTTTTTCTTCTTTTTTTTACTCTCTTCTTTTTTTATTGTATTATTTTCATCTTAGTTTTTTTTTCTCCCTTTTTCTTTCGAAAGCGTGAGTTGGTTCCCGGAGTCATTTCGTTCCAAAGTTTCTCCGGACTTGTTGGCTGAAGTTTGATAATAAAACATTTACAAAGCCCGCGGTTTAAAGTGAAGAGGTCTTGCGAAGCTATTTTTTTTTCTCTCTCTCTTTTTTTTTAATCAAATTAGAGAAAAATGCTAGATGGTTCTACCCCTTCCCTCCTCCCCCTCCCCTTCCATCCTCATCTACTCTCCCCCTCCCCTCCTCCCCTGTCACTCCCCTCCCCTCCCGGCTGTCAGTGAGGTATGTGGTATTATTCTCCTAGCTTGAAGACCCAGACAGATTATTGCTATGCAGGTATCCAGATTCATTCAATTTCGTCCTCTGTCTCTCTCTCTCTCTCTCTCTCTCTCTCTCTCTCTCTCTCTCTCTCTCTCTCTCTCTCTCTCTCTCTCTCTTATATGCACAGACACTGGCGCACACACCCGTACATACATACTCTTTCTTTCTTTCTTTCTGTATATATATATATATATATATGTGTGTGTGTGTGTGTGTGTGTGTGTGTGTGTGTGTGTGTGTGTGTGTGTGTGTGTGTGTGTGTTGGTATACTCCATATGCATGTTGGCATACTGTATATGTATGTTGGCATACTGTATATGTGTGTGTATATTATCACACTGATGGGAAGAAGCAAATAAACCAATGTTGCATATTAACCCTCGCTCTCTTAGCTACCACTAACGGACAAGCTACAAATTAGAAACAGACAGACAGACAGACGGAGAGAGAGAGCGAGAGAGAGAGAGAGAGAGAGAGAGAGAGAGAGAGAGAGAGAGAGAGAGAGAGAGAGAGAGAGAGAGAGAGAGAGAGAGAGAGAGAGAAAGAGAGAGAGAGAAAAAAAAAAGAGAAAGAGAGAGAGAGAGAGAGATTGGAAGCTCCAAGCAATTAACAGTTTATGTTTACCTTACGTGAGGTCACTGAGGTCACGAGGTTGGTCTAAGTGTGACGTCTGTTCCGATATTCTAAGGACAGGCTGCGCTCTGGTCATGCTGTTCTTCGGGTTTCGTCTTTGGAGAAGGAGGAGGAAGAAGAAGATGATATATATATTACACAGTACATAATACACAAACACACACACATATACATACACACATACAAAGACACACACACACACACACACACACACACACACACACATATATATATATATATATATATATATATACATATATATATATTTACATATAATACATGTGTTTATACATATACATATATACAAATATATATTTATGTATATATACACACATATGTATTATGTATTACTTAATATATATGCATTATGTAATATATATATATATGTTTCATAATACACACATGCATACATATATATGTGTATATATATATATATATATACATACACACACATACACATATCTGTGTGCAAACAAACATAAATACATACATAAATATGTGTATATATAAATATGTATATATAAATATGTACATATATATGTATATATGTATATATACATACATGCATACATACACACACACACACACATACACGCATATATATATATATATATATATATATATATATATAGTGTATAAAATAATGAAGAGCGTCATGCAGCTGCGTCGCTCGGACCCGAGGAAAAATTGTCCCAGCAGAGCAGCGTGAGAGGACGAAGGAAAAGTGCGTCCCGGGAGCGAATACTTGCACGTCACCCTTAATTAACCATCAACTTTGCCTTAATTGGTAAACAGGTTACGGCAAATCTAATTAATGCGTCACGGCTGTTATCACTGCCTGGCATCATTATTCAGTGAGCGAAGGTGAACGCATGAGCTGTTAACTCGAGAAATTACTATTCAAAAGTTCTATTATGATTATGACACTTAGAGTGATTAGTCAAGAGTCAAATACGATTATATGCGATGAGAATGTCATGCGTTTATGTGGCGCTGTCCTGTTTATATCAATTACTATTTTTAAAACATGAGGACATGTTGCTAAAATGGCATCGAGTGAACTTTACATTTTTCCGAATGGGAGACTTATGCTGGAAAATGAAAACATAGCGGTAATGAAGACAGAGTAATATTAGTATCATTGGGTCAAAGATTTCATAAAGTTGAAATATTATAATGAACCTGATTGATTGCAAATAAACACATGCATATGTATTTGTATATTTGCATAGTTACGTACATATGCAAGCATACAGTGTTCTCTATTTGTGTGTTTTTACCAACATGCTGTTCAGACAGAAAATAAAGCTGTCTCTATCACCCCGCTCTATTTTGTGTTGTTGCCCATCACAAAAGATAAATAAAGGAAATCCCTCCCCCTCTCCCCCAAAAAACAATTGTGTTTTTACACTGGGAAGACGTCAAGATAGAAAGTACACAGACTTTCATCATCAGTAAACCAGTTTACCGGTAGGTAGCACATACTTTTTTACCTTTCAGATATTGCGGAAGTAAAGATCAAGGCAACTTTTGCGAGGCGTGTAATGGAATGCTTTTGAGTCCTTGCACGGCAAAGAAGCTGAAAAAAAAAACATTGACTTTTAATTGACTGTTTATCCTAACGATGACGTCCCGCTCCGTTCCCTCTCCGACACAATGGTGACATGACGTGGTATTTTCGCTATTGTTGCTGATGAAACATGCAGGCTATACTATGTGTATGACCTGTTAATTTCACCGCCGTAGTGAGAATAGTCACTCCAAATTAGGAATGATTATTTTCATTACAACAGGGTGGGGCGAAGGAGGGAGGGAGGGAGGGGGTGCTCTGATATCAAATGACAAGGGTTATTTTGAAACGACCGGTGGTTTCGCATGATAAACCCTTAAGTTGCGCAACTGTAGTGGGGAAGGCATTTTCGTCTTTGTTTTTATCGTGTATTGTTGTCACAATAAAAGAAAAGATAAGACCTCACTCATTGAAAGCTCATAAAATTTAACTAAAATACCAAGCAACTGCGTACCAAACAAAATCTAACCAACATTTTCTCCTATTCAGATGATCGCGAAGACGTGGAAAATCATTTTGTTAGTTAAACGTGCGGGACGAACAACATGCACTCAGAGCTCCCAGCGCCGCGCGTTACGACACACGGGAAATGTCGAGTAGTGAGTTAACGCGCTGATAAGGCTTGTCAGCTGTAGTAAAGAAATACCTGACGGACGCAGAACACTGTGTCATCCCTGTACTCATTACTCCTCTGAACATGGTTTTTGCCAATGTGTGAACACATTTATACACACATACGTTCATGCAACCATCAAACATACATGCACCCACACAAACATACATGTACACACATACATATACATATACATATATACACACACATACATACATGCACACACGTAAACGTTCATACACACACACATATATCTGTATACATAAATATTCATATATATATATGTATATATATATATTTACACACAAATACACACACATATATGAATAATCATAAATGTATGCCTATATATTCATATATATATACATATATATATATATGTATACACACACACATATGTGTGTGCGTGTGAGTGTGGTTGTGTGTTTGTGTGCGTCGGCAGATATCTATACAAGTGTATATATATGTATTTGTATATATATACATACACACACACACACACACACACACACACACATATATATATATATATATATATTAATTTATTTGTTTATATTCACATATTTATGTGTGTTGTCAGACAACTAAAACAGTAAACATGGACATAGAGAATTTATTCGACATAAATCCTTGTTCCCCTTAGTGAGTCAGCTTATATACATGACTGTAATGCGAAGGGACACATTCATTTTACGAGAGTAACTGCCTGCAGCAAAGGCGGAAGTCCCCTGACATACGGCACGAATATTACCAATGCATTTTGTCCAAATCCGGACTGCTTGTACAAGTAAGATCAATTAACCTGGGTCTGCTTGCAGTGCTCTATGTCTCCGGGGATTTATCATCACGAAATCCTTATTTTGTTGAAAGAGGGGACGGGCCAGAGATATGGTTGAGGGGAGAGAGGAATGGCTAGTGATTAGGGAGACAGAGGAGGAGGGAAAAGGGGAAAGCGTTAGTAAGAGAGATGGGGTAAGACGGGGAGGAAGGGAGAGAAGAGAGAGAGAGAGAGAGAGAGAGAGAGAGAGAGAGAGAGAGAGAGAGAGAGAGAGAGAGAGAGAGAGAGAGAGAGAGAGAGAGAAAGAGAGGAAGGCAGGGAGGCGAGAGATATAAAATGCATATACAATGGGTAACTCAACATGCACTTTAGCTTTTAGAGGGGATGAGGCTGTTCATTTTTATTTTTGTCTGTATAGTGCATGCAAAAATGAGGATTGCATATACATATATGTGTGATTATAAACAGACACACACACACACACACACACACACACACACACACACACACACACACACACTACGCCATACACACACACACGCACACACACACAAACACACACACACACATATATATACACACTATATATACACACAGAAAGACACACGTGTGGGATTCATGTCGGACAAATTACAAATAGAACAACCAAAGGAAGAACAAGAAAACACACGAATATCCAACAAACACATATATATACATAGGGACATACACACACATTCACACACACACACACACACACACACACACACACACATATGCGAATATGTATAAATAAATAAATAAGACAAAATATATGTATGGACACACACACACACATATGCGAATATGTATAAATAAATAAATAAGACAAAATATATGTATGGACACACACATACACACCCACACACACAT